>NC_080715.1:19129572-19254572 GCF_019097595.1 Hemibagrus wyckioides
GGGAATTGTTCACAGGTTGCAGAGATGCCAGGGTAATGTCTCTGTTGCAGCTGTTGGACATTGTCAGTGCTCTGACTATACGTGGCCATTTACTGTAAGTCTGGTAAAAATATAGCATGTACAGTTAATATCATTACGTTAAACAGGAATGAGTTGTCAAAGGAATATTAAAGTTCATAATGACAGAAATGCCCATGGGGATCCTGTGTAAAAAAAAAATCACAAAAGAATGCTGCATTTGTTTCAGTTAGCATCAGAAGTTCATTAGTTTACAATAAGACAGAGCAGCCTTCTATAAAAGTCTCTGTCGTACTTTGCTGTAATTGTACCCTTTGTGAAGTTGCACAGAGTTTGTAATTATGAGAAAAGAAAAAAAACCCTGACAGCTCCACATGTGAATCTAATAAATGACTTCCTTTTGTTTGTACACACTGCATTGTTAGACATATCGTGACCTTATATTATTATCTGGGTGAAGGACCAGAATGGTAGGTAGAACCTTATACATAAAACATGACATTTGACTTTGAGTCAAGCCACAATAACGCATAACACAGTGTTCAGATGATGCTTATGTTTAATTTCATTGTTGCTCTGAAAGGCTTCTCCTGTTGACTATATAATGAATGAGGTATTCCCTTATAAATGATGATTCTAGCTGAATGATATCATGTGTATAATTCTATTCATTTTCTGTCAAACAAAGTGAAAAGTGAAAGAGAAGTTATTTCTGTGACGAATAGAATAAGGTCTCAACAAGTCATCTTCAGAACTAACTAGTCCATATCTATGTCCAACACAGCTGCCTCTCATTCTGTGGTGCAAAAACTGTAATCACCAAAGTTTTGCTAAGTCTGAAAATATGTAAATTGCAAAAATATTGCACACAGATAAACTATGTGCAACAAAACAGACATGAATAAAGCCATTGTAGTCATTCAATCCACCAAATCTTGGAATATCCTTTAGATCCTCAATATTAGGCAAAACTCTTCACATATTTTGACTTCAAGATAATTATAAACTGCATTTGTCTTTATTTACAGAGATCAAGAAACATCCTGTGTTTAAATTAGGATTATTGCGCTCATGGATGTGATCATCAACCTGCTATATACTACACGGAATAATTATACTTATAAAGTGTTTATAAATAATATATAACATGTCAAAAATATGATTTTATTTAATACTAGAAAAGTTATGTTAACTGGCAAACAGGTACAACAATTAAAACACACTACTTGTGACTGATACGGATACAAATGATTGCTGCAAGAGCCCACTCTACTGGATGTACTGAAAAATGCACAACAAGAATGACTTTCCATCACCTGAATCTCCGGAATAGGAACTGAGTCACTTTATTTTGGGCTATTTGGAGCATATTAGATGCCTTTAGGTATTGGTTGTTACATTCCATGCTGAATAAGTATAGTGAGGCTGAAACAGACACCTCAGTGAAGGTATGTGGCTATGGCCCAGCCAAGGGCGGCCCACAGGAAGACAAACTGCATACTGCTATTCTTAACTCTGTATCTGGGTGAGGGCCTTCTCTCTATGGGACGTCCTCCAGGATATGGAGATGTGCTAGCGTGGAGTTTTACTAGCTTACTCACCTAAATGAGATCATCTCTGGATTTGGATTATCTGCAGTGTGTTCATTATAGAAGCTATAGGCCTAGTGTATACATTTTTATGCTGCACACAGTACCAATATTTCAAATCCATACCTGTCCACATTTCCTTGTTGATCTTCTACTGGAAACTGCACTAGCCTACTTGATTTATTTCTAAAAAAAAAAAAATAATAATAATAATAATGGAGTGTCATCAGCAGGTTATATGACAAGATAAAAATATAGTATATAGAATTTAGATATGTAGAAAGGGAAGATTTATTTTTATATTTAACACAGACTTTAGCAGACGGTTGATTTGCAGATAGAAATCCTTATAGTCACAGCCTGCAGAACACATAAAGCAAATCCAACCACAAGAGGGCAAGTGCTTCCACTTTCAAATAAAGAGTGAGATTATTTAGAACATAGAGCTTACATTTAGAACAACATAGAGCTTACATTACAGTCAAAAGAAACTATATACTATATATATATATTGACTATATATATATATACTGTTAAAGTATAGAATATCTGTTTATAAAGAATACAAAACTATATAGTTTTGTATTCTTTATAAACAGATATTCTATACTTTAACAGTGAATAGTTTGACAAAAGATAATTATTATTGATTACTGATGAGATGCAATTTAGAAATTATGCTTTTTGAAAGTAATATTTGTAGTTATTTAAAATGAAGATGCACCGCCGATGATTTTGAACTCTTTATAAGAATGTGGTGAGTTAAATTCCTCAAAACCGCCAGATAACATTTCAGCAAAGCCATTAATCCTCAATTGCTTAGACATAAACACAAGGTTCTGTTTATTGCCCCAGAAGATTCTTTGATTTGTTGCTGTGGTGTGTGGCCAGAAAATTTTTTTTTTTTTTCATTTCAAAAAAGAGTCCAAGTATGATCCCTTTAGGACAGAGGTGCCTAAAGTAGGGTCTGGGGGATCTGGGGCCGTAAAGCATAGCCATTTGTTTGTTGGGAGGTTGTTCATGTTTTGTGTGTTTTTGTTTGTTTGCTCATTGTTTTGTTTTGTTTTGTTTTTTCCTTTTGTTACAGTGCTGGAAATCTCATTTATTATCCAATTCATATATTTCATAACTTCTTTTTTTTTTTACTTGATCACTTTGATTAGGTTTGATATGAAGAGCTTTTTAATCCAAACCTTAAAAAACCAAACCAAAACAAAAGGCAAATCATGTCAACTTGGATCTAATGTGTTTTGCCAGATTCAAATATGTACAAAAGTATTCTTCTTATTAAATAGAATGAACTATGCCAGAATATTACTGTAGAAATTTGAATGACAAAATAGTATTGGAAGAAATCTGTTTTCTACATCCGTGTAGGTAAATCAGTGTGAATCGAGAACACTTTATATTTAGAAGATGAGGTATAATAGTCCTAGATTTTTTCATTTTTCTTCTTTGCAAATCAGCTGAAAATAATAGGATGCACACATATATGTAAAAATAAATAAATAAATAACTCTTGAAACAGTAAAGTGTAGGCTAGTAACGTAGTTGCCTCAGAAATTTTAGATATGCAAAGTGAAAATATATTCTCTTCATATTTAAAAACGCTTTTAGTATCAACATCCACGCTGGAGCTGTAGTGTATTTATTAACTGCAAGATTAAATATTAATTGTAGGCGCTTCGTAGGAAGGCGGATTGTGGGCGGGGCGTGTGCCGTGTGGGCGGGGCTGTGACAGGCTCGCGGTGGCTGTGGCGCTTTATTGCCGCCGTGAGCTGCACTGCTTTTCTGCGAGAGAGCTAGAGAGAGAGGAAGAGAGCGGACAGCGCAGTACAGCACCATGGAGGCCAACACGTACGACGTGATAGTGATTGGGGGCGGCATTTCAGGTGAGTCACAAACACGCCGCCTAAATGAAACAACTCAATGAAACCTTCTAGTGCCCTAGGACAAAGTTTGAATTGCATCTTATTGAAGAAGTGCACTGTAATGAAGGTAGTGTTATGACAGCTGTGGTACTGATACACACCATAACCAGACGCTGTAGCACCTTACAGGCTAAACGGGCTTACTGCATCCATATCGCTCCAGAATAAACCAAGCACGCCGTGCTGAGGACAGGTTTGCATGTGTGCTGGACTGTTAAAGACTGACGATGAATTGATCTACTACGCGAGATAAAACTTCACTTGTTTTATGGCTCCTGTGTTAGGTGACTTCGCTTCCTGTTCCTGTTCCTGTTGGGAGTCTACCAGTTATACTGCAGTGTACAGGTGCTGCATCCACAAGCACACGTAGGAGACGCATAGAAACATTTTATGCCTTGCCCTTGTTATATTACATCTTACATTTTTTACATGCAACAACTTACATGCAATATATATGGATATACATAGACTGTCAGATATTCATATATATATATATCACTGAGAGGTGAAGTGAATATCACTGATTATCTCCTCATCATGGCACCTGTTAGTGGGTGGGATATATTAGGCAGCAGATGAATATTTTGTCCTCAAAGTTGATGTTAGAAGCAGGAAAAATGGGCAAGTGTAAGGATTTGAGCGAGTTTGACGAAGGGCCAAATTGTGATGGCTAGACGACTGGATCAGAGCGTCTCTGAAACTGCAGCTCTTGTGGGGTGTTCCCAGTCTGCAGTGGTCAGTATCTGTCAAAAGTGGTCCAAGGAAGGAACAGTGGTGAACCGGCGACAGGGTCATGGGCGGCCAAGGCTCACTGATGCACATGAGGAGCGAAGGCTGGCCCGTGTGATCCGATCCAACAGACGAGCTACTGTTGCTCAAATTGCTGAAGAAGTTAATGCTGGTTCTGATAGAAAGGTGTCAGAATACACAGTATGTGACGGGTCAGGGCTGTTTTGGACCAACACAATATTAGGCAGGTGGACATAATATTATGCCTGGTCGGTGTAGCTTTTATTTTAAAATGCAAACATTATAACATTTCATTTTGGTTATTGAGGTTAAGATTATGGTGAGATTTAGGGATAAGGCATATTATTACTTATTTTTGTTAATAATAGGGACAATGGAAGGTCCTGACAAGGATAATAAGACAGACTTTGTGTGTTTGTGTCCAGAAAATTTGATTACAGCAAGCTGTCTCACCATTCCTCACAATGGACTATAGTGTTTTAGCATTTTGGTGGTTAATTTGGTGCTCTGATACGGAGGCTGTTTATTTTGGTCATTACCCTTGATTAGGGATTGATTAGGGAATTTGTGAAGAAAAGCAAGATTAGATAAGTAAAGACAAGATAAGTAATGATTAAATCTTGCCTAAACATGTGAAGCAGGTTTCCCTTGTTTGGGTTGCTTTGTGCACAGGAGTATTCACACACACTGTTGTATATGACCTTGGCAAAAATCTGTCATGGAAGCCCCAGCAGGTTTTATAGCCCGATCTTTGACAGTTTGACAGACTGACCTGTGAGTTACGTAATAGATTTTTTACATCAAAGGTAACAGTCTGTCACGTACAGCACTTTCACTGATAATAGACTGAATGCTAATTTGTTAAACCTGAGCAACTTTTATTATAGTCCCCAGTTTTATAGTCAAAGTCAAAGAAGCTTTATTGTCTCTTCAACCATATATAGCAGATGCAGTACACAGTGAAGTGAAACAACGTTCCTCCTAGACCAGAGGTGCTACAAATAACACAGACAAAGTACAGTGACGCAGACAAACATTGAGCTATAACATAGAGATAAAAAAATTAAACTATAATTTAAAAATTAAAATTAAACTAAAAAATGAAACTATACTTAATACTTAATACTTTATACTTAAGGTGCAGTCTTTAAGAACTAGACATACAACAGAAGTGCACAGGAAGACAAGACAAGACAGTGCAGACAAACAACATTTGTACAGTGTATACAGTGATTGCAGATATTAAAGTGACACATGTAAACAGGATTAATATAAATATATATAAATGTAAAGTGACGTGCGTGCAAACAGGAAAATTTAGTGTGTGTGTGTGTGTGTGTGTGTGTCTGACTATGTCCAGCACAGTTCAGTTCTTTTTTTCGTGCGTGTGTTATGTATGTGTGTGTAGTCTTAATTACTGAGACTGCAGCCTGTTAGAAAAGACACAGGAGGCAAATAAAGGTGTACGGTTTATTAACCACGGCTTAAAGGCTATGTGTAAAATTGATTTCAACGTTTGTTTGGTTTTACTTTTTGCTTTCCAAGAATTATAATGCATCCTACATGAGAGTAAAATCAAGTTAGTGGGAGAAGTTGAGTAATGCTTTTCTTGCAGACTAAATCTGATGACAAAGATGCATGAGGTCAGAGCAGTGCACGATAAATAGGAAGTGTTGCGGACATATTTCTGTCTTTGAGGTCTGGCCCTTTTCCCCAGCAAGAAAAAGATTTTTCTTTAAATATTTTACATGCCTTATGCAATCAGCTCTTTTTTGCACCCTATAGTGTACACTGGCATTGATGAACATTTCAAAGAGTAATGGATTATAGTGAACTCTGTTTGCTTTACAGCACCATGATATGAGGGTCATGTCCTCTTGGCTGTAACAAGGAAATTCCATTCCTGCTGTTTAAAACTGATGGCCAGTTCCCACACTGTAAATCAGGAATGAGGAGGAATTCACAGTTCAGTGCAGAGACCGAACAGAACACATTCATAGTGAAATGTATAGTTTTTGCTGAAACGTTGTTAGAGTTCCTGTATAAACAAGACCCTATCTCCTGCTGATAAACTTAGGGCAAGTTTGTTTCCCCCTAACAGTTATATTTTTTCTTATCCGGTGAAGAGTTGTGTAACTACACTAGATATTTATGTTGAACTAGTGTTAAGAATGAAAAAAAAATATTAGTTTAATGCTGTTGACTATAGATATGCATATGGCATGCACTTTATACACTATGCTAAAGATACAAATACAGGTAAAATAAATACATATAATAAATATAAAGGAACCTGTAATATCCCCAAGGTACATTGCTCATCTGTATATAATATACAGTATAATGACAGAATGTGTTAAGTCACTTTTCTTTAAGGCACATTATTTTAGACACCTTATCCTCATCATGTCCTGATTCAATGTTCAATATATATATATATATATATATATATATATATATATATATATATATATATATATATATATATACCAAAATGTACTTATGAATATACCCAATATCTACTTTATTAGGAACACTTGCACATTCAGCTATCTAATCAGCCAATCATGTGGCAGCAGCATAATGCAAAAAATCATGCAGATACAGGTCAAGAAGCCAATAATAATCGTTCCTGGACAGGCGTGCCACGCAAGATTTCAATGCTCTGAGAGCGATAAGGTAAGAGAAAAGCCAGCAGGATGATCTGGAAACAGCAGGAAAAACAATGAACTGCACCACGCTGTTCCTACACTCCTGTGCCGAAAAGGAGATGCACATCTAATAATTTCACAAGCATTCGGACAAAATCAGAACTCTTTTGAAGCAAAGGATGAAACATAAATAGAACATTTTGACAATTGTTCATCAGGTCCTGTTTGGAGAATGAAGGGCTGCATGTATGATCCCAAGAACACCATACCCACAGAGAGGTAAAGTGGTGAAGGAGAAATGAATCTGGGAGATGGACATTTAAACAAGACCATGACATGTTTAATGCGATTAGAATGCCTCAAGAATGTCTTGACTTGAATGTCTCCTGACTTAAAGCCCCTTTAAACTTTTATGGAGACTTTGAAAATGTGACTCCATCCGTGGGACCCTCGTAACCTTGGGAATTTAAGACATTTTGCAGAGAGGAATGAACCATCACAGAAACAAAAGTGGACGAATACTTAATTCCCCTGTGTATGGAGACACGCAATACATCACGTACATGTTTTCATCATACACTATTTCTGAAGAGGAACCTCTATAAACCAGAGCATAGCAACCAGCAAACTTCCTAATAACCCCAAAGGACTCTGACCTAAGCTTTCTGTTTATAATCATTTTATTAGCAGTATTTGATGCACTAACTAGATATACACTGCTTATTCCTGTGTGGCAGATTCAGGTTCGTATTTGTACCGACACAAGATGTCATAAACGGTATAATTACCCTTGCTAATTGGTATAACTGATTCATACAATGCCAAAATCAAACCCCTGAGTATTGGGCCATATGCAGTACAAACTGAATATTGACAGACTTAAAGAAACTAAGCTGACTCTGCGATTGTTTTGAAGTTTGCACAAAAATTCAAAACAATCGCATTTTGCATAAATTTTATCAGTTTATGCAAAATGTTGGATTTTGTAGTTATGTAAATTCTGATTCTGACCCAGGTTTTCAGTCCAGTCAAATCATGTGGTTGATTAAAATGTTGTACTTGTTCTCGTGTGATGTCCTTAGGACAAATGACATGTGAAAATACTTCTCTACAGCACACAATGTCATTAATATCTGTTCTTCCAAACCTTGAAAAACAACTCATCCTAAGTGTGCTGTAGAGTTGACCTTTGAGCCCTGTGAGTGTCCTGTTACGTATCCTGTGCTTGATTGGACACTAATATTTTACTTCTGGAGAACTGCCAGGCACAAAGGGGGGATAAAAAGCACACCGACGCAGACAAGAAAGATGTGGAATGCATGTTTACAAGGCCTTCCTGGTCACTCTTGGTTGCACAAGCTTGAGAGAATAATGCACAGCTCTCTGTTCGAGCCACTGTCTTCATAATCTCTGGCAAAATCCCTTTGGCACTGCACAATAATGTATGATTATTTATGAATGGGTGTAAGTTTGTTTTGAAGTGCTAAGGACAAGATTTATGAGGGGGGAAAAAAAATTATGTAAAATAAATAAATATAGCTGCTCTGGTTTATATCACCTACATTTTATTTCTCTGGGATCTGTAAACAGAAATAAAGAGCGCAAGCTCATAGGATTAAACTACCTACAGCCTTCCACTTTAAATTTAGTCTTATTTGATTCAAACAATATTAAGGATAGACATTTCTCTCAAGAACAACAAACAACATGAATATGTTTACAACGTCCTGGGATCAGTGTTCTTCCATAAGCTATTATGTTAAATTTATGTTATGCTATTTCAAAAAGCAGTGGGCACAAATCAGGCAGAATATTTTTAATTTCCCCTGCACACTCGGTTTAAATTATGGCTATTTTGGTTATACAATATTTGAAGTGCTGTTTATTTGCAATGCAACAGAGATGGTTTTGTTTTACTCGTTCAACTTTGCTGAAATCTCCAAACTGAGTAGTGATGTATGATTGCCATATTTACATAAAAAGGCACTATAATAGAGGTTTAATTTACTTTCTCCATTTTCACTCGTCTGCATGTCTGACTATATAACCACGATATAAGCTAACTACAAATGACCACAATTTTGTCCTTTCACATTCTTTTCTACCTCAGTGAGTGTTTACTACTATATTACAAGTACTTTTTTTTACACTGCTATGGGCCATGTGCCAGCTACGTGTTCACTGCTTAGGGAATTAACCATCTCTGGGACACTGTGCTCAACTTGGAAATTTCCTACACTGACAGCCTCAAAGAAGCCCAAAGAATTCTGTTTTGAATTAGTCTAATTCTAATTCTTTGAATTAGAATTTTCTCTTTGGGTGAATTGCTGGCTTGCCATCACAAATGGCTCAACTGATCCTGGAGCTGATGCTATGAAACTTTTTGTACTTCTGAACAGAGCACTCCTTATAGTTTAGTGGTGTGGAGTAAGACCAGATCCTCCTACATGGGCAGCATTGAACCAAATATCCAAGGGGAGAAGAATTCTTTGTGCATTACAGACTGGGCTAAGTGTACAGTTCCATTGAGTAGAGTGTCTTGAGGGTTAGGGTTATAGAGTTATATATCACCAAGGACCCTGGTGGATGCCGCAAGGATGCCTAGTCATTATTCTTGTTAGAGGAATATGAGGATGCTACAGTATGTTCTTGTGTTCTCCCTGACTGATGATGACCTACCATTATGGGTCCTCTAATCACATAGGCTTCTAGGGGTCAGGGACAGGAAAAGATCAGTACTGTTGTCCTGTTCAAGATTTCAGAGGGATGAACTGGTCCCTGAAGACCAGACAAGTTGAGACATGCATCCACAGGACTGGTTCATGTTTATGGACCAGCAGTTTCCTGGAAACAAAATTTAACTTCTTGGGGCAGGCCCATCAGTTTCAAAGTCCATTGCCCAATGGTGTTTCTTGCATCAGACAGATATCACCTAATCCTCTGACATGATGTTCATTTGCTGTTGAGGAAAGACACAAAGAACTCCCTTATCTAAGCACACTGGGTGGTGGACTTGGCCAGTAGACCAACTAGTGCCCAGGCCCTACTTTGACATGCCACTCAGAAGTATCCACTTAAAGACAAATGCATAGCTACATGCCAGTGTTCTGCATGCATTAAATGGAGCATTAATTGCCATTTCTGCTGTAAGTGTTGAGTGAGTTGGAGTTCAGTTCATGTGCAGTTCAATGGGACTTTCAGTTTGTCTTTTCTGAAACAGCTCAAATCTTCAGTTACATTGTTTGTGGCTTGACGAGACAATGTGGAAAATATCTCACACTGATGCAATGACTGTAGAATATAGTTTATCAAGTATGGAGGAGATTAACACATGACTCTTGTTTTCCGAACTACAGATATTGCTCAAGTCCACAAAAAATGCTTTATACACAAGAGCATTTGCAGCCACAGTGAGGTTTCTTGGATTTTATGTGTTCTTTAACTGTAGTCACTAACATTAGCAACACACAACTGATGATTTTAAAAAGCTGAACAAACATTAAACACAAACGTGTGCTCAGACAGGGAAGTGTATGATGAGGTTCCTAATCAATATTTACTTTTCCATGTTAAGGTAATCATAATGGCCCAACACCAAAATATGTTTACACTGAAAAGGACACAGCTGTGGATTTCTCAGCGGGGGCTCAACATCAGATATTGAATTATATTGTTTAGTTTTTGTCTGTAAACAATGAGGAATCACCTTCGATTCGTTATTTAAGCATTTCTAAGTGGCAGTGGAACATTCAACCGCTAGTGTTATTTTCCATTTATGTGACAAAAGCCAAGACAGATAATAATAAATACAATAACAGGAGCATGGGAAACAAGTTGAATATACAGTCCCCCCCTGAAGCTATTAAAACAGCAAGGCCAGTAGTTTGCTTTTTGCTATATATACACTAAATACATCTGGAATTGAGAAGAAAATATGAATGAGCTTATAGATCAGAATTTCAGCTTTCATTTCGTTTATTCTATCTTGCCATTCTATCTGCTAATTTACAGAGAAATGCATTCAGTCTAATTGGGAGGAACTTTATCTTGCAGCAAGACAATGACTCAAAACTCACTGCCAACACTACGTACTTCATCGAAGGAAAAAAATGGAAGGTTTTAGATTGAATGTCTTTGTTGTCCATGGTGGATAAACAGGATTTCTTACTTTTGCTTTTTATCCATTTGTGTGGAGAAGAGAAGAGCTTGACCCCAGCTTGACTGGCTTCATTATGCAACTTCACATAATGCTTTACTGTTTCTCTGATGCAGCAACAACCGTCTCTGTGTTTGGTAGCCCTCCTCTTTCTCTGACCTCCTTCTGAGTGATTGCCTGTTCAGATTCACAATATGTTGGTGTTTGGCAGCAATTCTGAAGAGCAATCATTTTCATCGATTGCAGGACATGAGAACCGGAGAATAAGGTGCACCACTCATAAACATCCCTATTGCTTATTGTTTGTTATCATTCGCTAAGAGGGAGAAAGCATGACTGTGAAGCAAACTGGTATATTCTTTGCTGTAATTGGGATTTTGATGGTATTTTTGAGTAAAAGAGACTGATTTAATATGATGTGTAATAAGATTAAAAAGCAGAAATATCTGCTTTTTTCCAGACTTAATTGCATAAAGATGCATTAGATAAGACAGTTGTGCTTTAGAATATTGAGGATGGAGGTGTATTCTTACAGTAAACAATGGCTTGTGTTAGCTAGCAGCACTCAGTGCTCCTTTTTTCTCGCTGTTTCCTTGTGTTCAGTTCCTTTTGGTAGGAAATGGCGTGCTGTAGGCTTAGCAAAAACCTCTCTTTCAAACTGGAAAGGGAAAAATGTGTGAGGAAAAAGGTGGTCCCTGTCACATCCAGTCTGTTTTTCCTGCAGCCAGTTCTGATAATAGGATTTGTCAATTAATTCTGAAGCTGGAATATAAAGTAGATTCTATTTAGACTTTAATATTAGGTTTTATCTGAGAGAACAATTGAAGAAATTAAGTTTGAATTGGACTTTAAATACCAACTAACATTAATTAGCAATTGACCTTTATGCCACTAAGAGGAGGCTGTAGTGGTTAATGTCTGAATCTGAGCTTCTTTTTCTTTTCTTTTCTTCTTTTTTTAATGATGTGAAAGAAGCAAACTAAAGGATTTCCCCATTAGGCATGCCTTCTAAACCAAGCATGATCCAAAACAGACTACTGTGACATTCACTTTACATTTGTTTTGATATCTTGGAGCTCCCTGCTGTTTCACCTTTTGTTCTTGATGAATAGCGGGAGGCAGTCAGACCATTCTTACATTTATCCTCGCCAAGCGACCGCATCCTTACATTTGCAGTTGCTATGGAAACCTTGGCTGGTTCCTCTGCACTCTTGTTTTACAGCAAATGGCCTGCTGTATTGACACTAACAAGAATAAATCCAGATGCTTGTTTAATTGGCTTACTGCGAGAGCAAGTTTGGTTCTTGCTGATTTAATTGCTGAAAGGTTTCTCCTGTTACATTAGCAAATTTTTATGTACCAGTGAAACCACAATAATAACAATGCATTATGTCCCAGCTTAATTCTACCTGGCTCAGACATTAAATTAAAATAGAAATTAATAGGCCTAAAGCCACCTAATCCTAGTCTTACTCATTGGTACATTTGTAGTCAGATTATTTTGTGTGTAGTCTTGTGATTAGACCATTGTTGGACTGTATCTGATTCACTGAAAACCACTGTAACTGACTTTATGATGTTTGATAGCAGAGTTCCTGATAAATGATTTACTGTTTTATCCAGGCTATTGCATGTTATAGCTTACTCTGTGTGTGTGTATGTGTGTGTGTGTGTGTGTGTGTGTGAGAGACATAGATCAAGGAGGGGATATTTGCCTTATTCAATAGCCACAAGCTTTCTGCTCCATCCAATTACTGAATAAAAGTCACTGCGATTAGGTCAGCCTCTGCCTCAGGTGTAGCTCGGTGTTGGAGACAGGGCATGCAAGAGAGCATTAAATCTTGAGCTGATAACAGAAGAGAGGGACTAAGGGAGCGAGAGACAGAGAGACAGAGAGAGAGCGAGAGAGACCCATGCTTGAAAGAAGCCTTTTGATCACTGAAAATCCTTTTCAAAGCCCCTATCCTATTTTTCCCATGTATTTTGACAATCCCACTGGAACAAATCACTCTGACAGAAATTATGAAGCCATGATATATCACAGGCTGTACTATACGTGTGCACTGTAGTATTTTCAGTAGAATCAATAGTACACATTTAGATTATGGACAAACTCAATGCTAATCTCATCAGCCACTTTGAGTATAAGATTAAATTATTTATTTGATTGACACAAACTTAAAGCTGCTCGATGTAAGACTTGGGAATTCTGGCCTGATGGAAGAAAAAAATTCCATTGTTTACAGAATTACATTTGCCATTCACTTAATTTTTCCAGGCAGGATGCTGTAGGACGTATCTGAAATGAGATTTGGTGCATGCTAACAGATAATTGTGAATTACTATGAGTGGAACAACCCAAATGCAAGCAAATACACAGTGTGGAACAATCTGATCCACCAAATTTTGCCTGCCCAGTGAGTCACACATGGAAATTGATCTGCACCACCCAGTGGGTCACGCAGGTAATTGTTATGCATTGTGAAGTTGTACTGGGAAGTGTGATTTCATCATGTTTTTGGGTTGTTCTGCTTCAAGTAAACGATTATTTCTAAAGTCACTATTGCTATTTTTTAAAAGCAACTCGGGAAAGCATTTTCTTCTATGAATTGTAACTCTAACCAAAAATTTATTTATTTTTTTTTTCTTAAAGTCAGATTTTACATTTCCAGAATTATTACACTGGCTTTGTTCTAAATGCTTTAGACACAAACCAAAAACAAAATTCAGCTCGGTTTCAAAGTAGTGTTAAAAGCTCCACTACAGCCCCAGCAGATAAAGGACACAGGGCTACATAACACTAGTTGGACTGAAGCGCAAGCACTACAACTAAAAGCAATATATATTCTAGTGGAAATCCAACTTCAAGACCCAGTGATATGATGAAAGGTCCTGGTGGTATGATGAAAGGTCCTGGAGTATTTGCACAGACGTGGACTTCTGCTGAATAATGGGAGAACAGAGCAAAACAAAGAACACTTTTTTTGTGTGCTGGCAAACAAAAAAACAAAGTTTGAACTGAGTGTTTGTTTGAATAAAGTGCTGAAGTATGCAAAGAAAACTTGCATTATGCTGTAAACCATGTCTATTACAATATTACAAATAAATATTAGTACTCATCTGTTTTGAGTAAAGGCTAAATTAGAATTTTGATGGTGTCTCATCTATTACTGCGGACATGGTGTTTAAATGTGGTTTATCGAATTTAGTCCGAAGGACACCCGAGCTGAAAGAGGAATGACCATTTATTGCACGAATAAGATTCCCATTTAAGGCTCTGTGGTCCCCCTCGCTGACTAAGTGGGTGAACTCACAGCAGCAATGTGTTTTATGAGCACTCACTTATCATAAAGCTACCATCAGTCCACTCTAATGGGTGTGGTGTTATGTGGATGTATGATAAACCAGTCTTTTTTTAAAAGAAAATATATAATATATATCCTAGGATCCACAGAGATGTTTATATCACACCATACTGACATAACTCTTATCTTCCTGGTGTTAATTATACAGATGTCAGGTGTGTTGAGAAAGGGGTCTGGCTTATCTGGATGACAGATAGTGTGTACAAATTTGTGAACCTTTTGTACCATTTTAAATTGCTAGGTTTTTTTTCCCCTAGACTGTAGTTTGACTTGCTTACGTGCTCAGCTGCATGTCTCACTGGTTCAGTCCCCCCCACACACACACACTGATAAATACTGTATATGGTCTTGTCTGCAAAGGACATTAACCACAAAAGAGGCTGAGAAACTTTTATTCCTCCATCTTAATTGCAATATATGATTTGCTCTATCTCTATATCTGAGTTTATGTAACTCTGTCGTTCATGATTCTTTTTAGTCGCCATCTGTTTGTCCACTGGCTACAGCAATCAGTCAGAGTCTGTAAATGTTTTCCATGTCTGTTTACACACGCTATACCTATAAATATAGGCGAAGACACAGTTACACCCTCCTATTTTGTATGCATTGTTGATTTCTGCTTTTAGTAAATTTTTAGGAAAAAAGAAGCTGTTAAATAAACTTTAAACCATGATTTATACTTTGACATTTCCTACTGGTTGTTAAAGACAGTGATGTGCAAAATAATTTGTATGATATGTTGATAAGGTAAATGAAAGCTCTAAGAATCAGAAGTGCATGTGCAGATATTAAATATAAAACCTTATAACTAAGTTCATTTTGGAACAAAAAACACCAATGTACTGAAAATGCATACAAATTACTAGCTTGTTTAGACTTGCTAAATGAACACAAAAGAGAAATGTTTTAAGGAGCATATTTTTAGCTGTATGACAGACACTGGTCTTGCCTGGTCTTGCTGGTTTTGTTTGAATATACTCAGTATAACAGGATTGATAGCTGAAATTTCCTTGGTAATAACAAGGTGAATATTTATGACTAAAAGTATTTCCCTCATTAAACCCCTCTAAATACAGATCTGTGCTTTAGTGTTTCTTTCATTGGGTATAGCTTCCTTAAGATGATATGCAGTTTCTCACAGAAGTAGAGATTTCACTTCCCCTGTTAGAAGAGGATGGATGTCTTTATTGTGGAATCACAGCACCGTGACTGAACAGACCTAACTTCATCGATAATGCAGGATGTCTATAGTGATTATGATGGATTCACACTACATTAGCATATAACATATAATTAGGGATTGGCATAAGATTAACGTATACTATACATATATTCTAGTGTACATATCTCACACATATGGGAAAGGCTTCACAATGTACACACAGTTTTTACTTCCACTTCCTTATGTATTTCAACATACACTTCATTCTACTTCAAACGAATTTTGAGCCTTATATTGCTTGTGAAACTTCAGATTGCACTTAGTCATTAATAAGTCACATGACTATAGCATGTACAGTAGTTGGGCTAAACCTGTGCTAGAACTTGTTCAGTCACTTGCCTAAAAGCTCCAGAAGTACCCACTGCAAAGACCTCAAGTGTCTGCAATTATATTGCTCTGTTTTGTGAATTTGTCTAATACTTGCTTTTAAAAAGCGCTTCCTGGTGTCTTTATACTAAAGAAAAAGTGAAAAATCTCCTTTCCCACAGGATATAAAAGAATCTTCCCCAACATGTCACATTGGATTAGATATATATTTAATAAAAGGTAGAATACAGTGTAATTGTGGATCCACACAGTCAGAAAGAAACGATTGACATGATGGATTCTAAAAGGATTAAAATCCACATACTGTGTTAATAATTAAAATTATTCATATAAAACTAATCCAGTATGAATGTGTACCTCTTTAACATCAGGAAACTGATCTTGTTGCACATATTGGCTAGTATTTATTGCATTGCTGTAAATCAGCTGTAATTTTCAAGTACCTGATGATAACTGAATAGAGCTTGAATAAAACCGTAAGTCGGATTCCTGCATTTTGTCTCTACAGGTTTAAGTGCAGCTAAGTTGTTGGTGGAGAGTGGTTTAAACCCTGTGGTGTTGGAAGCCAGAGACCGTGTTGGTGGACGAACTTACACTGTTCAGGTATGATGAGGCGAAAAGGTATTAAAGTATAGTTATCTGTATGACACAGAAATAGAAACCCTTTACCCTGTGTTAATTCTGATCTGTCCTCTGAGTTCTGAATCTGATCTGTGCCTCAGAATAAACATGCCAAATGGGTGGATTTGGGCGGAGCATACATTGGGCCCACTCAAAATCGAATTCTACGTCTGGCCAAGGAGTATGGGGTTCAGACTTATAAAGTCAACGAAGAAGAGTCCCTGGTTCACTATGTGAAGGTAAGAAAGAAAACATGCCTCCCACCATTGCAGCAGAAACACACTCAAAGCCTAATGGTGCTGGATGAACATTCTCAAGAAAGCAGAAAAGGAAACTGCCTGAAGACAGGACTTTAAGGAATTTACTATTTTCAGAAAAGACACAAGACCCTCTTCATCCAGCATACTTATGTTGTAGTGCACAGAACGTCATAACTGGGCTTGAGCTCCTCTTTCTGTTGCATAAAGCCTTTGGCGACGAGCCTTGTTTGGCATTATGGTGAGCTAGAGCCTGGAGATGCTAATCAGTGCCTGAAGGAAATATGTAATATGGTTTCTCCCGTTCAGAGTGGTCACGGAGGAAGGAAGAGAAAACAGCAGCCACCCCACCCCTCTTGCCTCTTATATCCAATTTGAGCAGACGCATCTCTGCCTTTAGCACACACATTCTGCATGCTCTTATTAGATTTTTCTGTAGATTGAGCCCCTCTAAGGCGCAGGCCAGAATATTGAGCTGTAAATCACAGACATCTGAGAAATGGTTAATGTGGTGCTTTCACTGATTAATTTAATTTTTACAAATGTTGTGTACACATGTGGTACAAATACACTCTGAGGCTTTGTATAACACATGTGCCTCAACAGAAACACAAGCAATTATGTACACTCATGAACATGCAGACAGAGAGTGTGTGCACTGTGTGAAACATCACAGAGAAAATGCAGTGGACGATGTCAGAGGCGACTGGTGGAAAAACCCTGAAGCATATTTACTGTGGAGTCATTCATAAGCGTAAATTAACATGCTGTTGCACATCACATTCTGTCCTTAGTATGTTGCTAGTAATACTGTCTACCATCATTCATGCTAAATATACAGTGCAACTTCAGAGTGATGGCATGCGATATTGCTGTCTTTTCTAGAGGATTTATGTATTGCTGATTAATGCAGTTTGACAGAAGCAGTGCTTGATATCACATCAGCTACTCCCTCATGTGTTTTGTCAGTTGATTCCCACAGGCAGAAAGACTTCCATGAAACAAAGAAATAGGCATTAACAAACCTTGTGCGGTCAGTAAATCATATATATTTATATATGTATTAAACAGGATTATGCTTATATATATTTCGGATTTTTGCATAGGTAGGTTTAGTTGTACATTTTGGCAAAAGCCATGCATTATTCCCTCATAGACTACAAAAAGTTTGCTTTCTATTCTCCCAGAGCTCGAAAAGTAGTGTTTCAGCTGACCTTACCTATTTCAGAGGAGCAGCACAGCAGTCTTTATAGACACTACCACATGTATACAATTAGCTTGTTTTTTTGTGCCTGATTCAAGGAAGCTCATGTTTCTAATCTTTACAGTGGCCATCTGAACCTTGTTTATGACCCATGCTGCCCTGCATCTGATTGCACATGATTTACTGTGCATGCTTGCATGCATGCGTGTACGAGTGTGTGTACATGTGTGTGTTTTCTCAGAATTCACTCTGAGGCACTCTTCCTGTGCCCTCATTTTGGCTGCAGCTTCCATCAAAAGGAGATAGCTATCAGTTCTGAAAAAAATGGCTCCCTCTATCCCCCTCCCCCTACTCTCTCTAATCTCTCTGTTTGTCCCTGTGTTTAGTAAAAGGGGTGTTGCCCTTCAATCATTTCACAACTAGACTCTGGAGACAGAATTCACCCGATGCAAACACACAGAGCATTTGCACAGTTTGTGAGAGGTCTTCTCCTGATTCATTCTCTAATTAGAGGGCTTTTGTGCTTGATCTGGGTAACTGTTCAAGAATAAGCTCTGGATGGCATAATGAATGAAGCCCCATGATATGTAAGTGTGTGTGAAGGAGGCTTGTCTGCCAGGAGGAATTTTAGAATGAAGGAACAGGGTGGGACATTGCACTGAGATGATATGCAGAACAGACATACCAGACTGGACACAGTTTTACAGCTGCCAAATAAACAGGGAATTAGAACAATGAATTGAAGATTCGTGAGAAAGGGTACATTATATCTCAATGAATGTTTGATATTCAACATAAATCATTTTTTAAAGTTTTTTTTTACTACTTCTGTAAGTAGAATTAAGTAGATCATTTTAGTGGTTCTCTGCTCCATTATGCTCCATCTCTGAGTCTCTTTGTTTTGACCTGAAAACTTGAAAACATACATTTAAAAAATATTTGTATGGGGAAAAATTGGGTGTTTATATTATATTATATTATATTATATTATATTATATTATATTATATTATATTATATTATATTATATTATATTATATTATATTATATTATATTATATTATATTATATTATATATTGGGTGTATAATTAATAATAATAATAGTAAGTTTGGTGTTCATCAAGAAACAGTGTAGTATTTGATGAACACACCAGGCTGCAGTAGGGTAGTAAGTCTGTAGATAGTGTATTCAAGTTCATTTACCTTTACATCTGTTTTTGCAGTGTCATCATGAAAACAGTTATCTGTATGATTGAGTCCTGAAGTATGGCTCCATCACTTTATTACGCAAAGTACTACAATTCCACAGTATGTTGAAAGCTTTATGGCTGACTTTTTAGTGCGGCAGTAACTCAGCAATCAAAAACCTGGCTCCTAGTTACACAATGAGCTAACCATTTTGTAATAAGGGTGAGCATCTGAGCAAAACGGTTCAGGCTAATCAGCTTTCCTATAGCTCTAATCCTAAAGGCCAGACCTGGTTTGTCCAATCAACCACCTACCAAACTGTCCACTTGAGCAAGTTCAGCACATCAGGGATTAATATAGATGAAGATTAAAGGTTGTGAAAGGAAGGCTTTAGAGCCGGTGTGTGGACACAGGAAGCACAGGACACAGGCTTGGCTCATACTATGCCCAAGAGAAAGAATAGGCACACAGTGTCTCTCATCTGCCTGTGCATTCTCCTCACTTCTGTCACCATGGGAACAGACCTGTTGCTGGATGGTGAGTGAGCTACTGTGCTCTAATGCAATGCTCTGACCCTCACACACAAACACACACACACACAAACATACAAACACACACACACACACAAAGCCCTATAATTGCACAGATAATGTGATGTTTTTCTGCTTGTTGCTTTCTAGAGCTGCGTCTCATAAGATATTGATGAGAATAAATGCATTGCACATTTAGCGTGAGGTCTGCTTTATCAATAATCAGCGCAATGCATAATTAGCTCTCATCAAAAGCACTGCACATACATGTCTGGGTGGTTGATGCTTTCCTTTTTATTGCTCAAGTTGATTTTGGTGCATTCTTGTATTGTTTGCAGATCCATTTATCTGTCTAAGTGCTTGTTTTCCTGACAGGAGTGCAACTCGCTGTTACCATCTTGCCATGCTTTTAGGACCATGGTTTAACACCCTAGATAATATACTGAACATTAGAAGTCAAGCACTGTTGTAATCCTTGCTCCTGATCTCTCTAACCACTTTATCAATGACCCCGTTACAAGGCTGGGCAGATTGAGCAATTATTAAATATTAGAGTGAAGCATAGATTAGGGGAAATTTATCTCCTCTGGTATACGTGTCTCAGATCTTGAATCTGAAGTCAAATATTAATCAATCAGCCGTAAATGCATTTATTTAAGAGTCCCTCTGCAACAAAGTAATTCAGGTATGAAGTAATGTCTGCTTACTGTTACCCCATCGGCCAGCTATGGACCATGTTGTCATCCTGACTAAGCATTTCCACTACTGTGAGAATGAACCACTG
This sequence comes from Hemibagrus wyckioides, assembly GCF_019097595.1. Taxonomy (NCBI): domain Eukaryota; kingdom Metazoa; phylum Chordata; class Actinopteri; order Siluriformes; family Bagridae; genus Hemibagrus; species Hemibagrus wyckioides. Next base: position 19,150,164 of record NC_080715.1, read on the forward strand.
TGTGAACAGACATCCTGTGTCATATTGATGCTGTGTGCCAAAGAGAAATATTTTTGTTTATGGTAATGAAGTCTTTATTTTATTGAGTTTACAGATGGAGTTATAATTTCTTAAGGACCTGTAATAATTTGAGACCCTTTAAAGTGCCAGAATAATTGGCAAATTATATGCCAAAATTACGTGACTTCCTGTGTCGTTTTTAAAGGCTTACACTTAATAGGATCTAATTACGTCTGATCTTAAGTTGTGAAATGCACTATAGGCCGAGAAAAAAAAATTGCCCCCACTTTGTTTTTGCTTATTTCAATACAAGCCATGAAATATGCAGTGACGAATATTTTAGGCAGACAAAAAGTTTTCCACTCTAAAGCATAATTGTAATTCCAGTTATGATGCGTGGCAATTACAAAGACATTACGTCAAACAATGACGTTATTATCATTTTAGTTTTATAGTAGAATGCTGAGATGCAAAAAATACTCATGGTAGTTGCTTTATGCCTCCTAGGGGAAGTCATATCCATTCAAGGGGCCTTTCCCCCCAGTGTGGAACCCCTTAGCTCTGCTGGACTACAACAACCTCTGGAGGACTATGGATGCGATGGGTATGGAGGTAAAGTCAACTGTAGTATGCACAAACAGGAATTCTTCACTCATGAGCTGATATGAACTGCCTGACAGTGGCATAGCTCTCTAAGCCTTTCAGATGAACCATTTATTTAGATTGAAGACACATTATTGATGTCCTTCCTGGTAGCTGATTGTGAATGTGTACTGCAGATCCCAAGAGAAGCTCCTTGGAAGGCCCCAAATGCTGAAGAGTGGGATAACATGACCATGAAAGAGCTCTTGGACAAGGTTTGCTGGACAAGGTAGTGAAAACACCAGGAAACAGTTATGAAACAATAAAGTTCAGTAGTGATTTAATGACTCTGGGTATCTTAATGCAACTGCAAACATGTTCCTTTAAATTGTTTCCATGCAGCACTGCCCGCCGCTTTGCTACACTGTTTGTTAATGTGAACGTGACCTCCGAACCTCATGAGATTTCCGCTCTCTGGTTTCTCTGGTATGTCAAACAGTGCGGAGGCACCATGAGGATCTTCTCCACCACTAATGGAGGCCAGGTAAATCCCACCAGCTCACCAGACCATTAAATGGATGCCTTAATGTTAATACACTGAATTCAGTCTCTGAAATATTGCTTTAAATAAGCCCTGGAATAACAAAGGGCTCTGTTCTATTATTAATAGTATGAGCTTCGCATTTGCACAGAAATGTGCAGCATTTCTTGCATGTGTGTGTCTGTGTGCTTACACACATCTCTCTGTTCATCTGTGATGCTGGTTAACGTGTAGTAATGGAGACTGGGTGCAAAGAAACTGTAACTAATTTCTGGTTAACTGGTTTTAGATAATAAAGAGGGTGACGTTAAATAAACCCATCACTAACGTGGTGTGCATTACTTTATGTATTGTCGTAAAAAAATAGCAGTGTATAAATGCAGGTGCACGGAAGAGCTAATGGGCACTGAATCGAGTCTTCTTCATCCTAACCTAAAATCCTGTAATCAGCACCTCTCTCTATTCTTTACCCCTAATTTAGTTAATCATGGTGCACACAATGGGGATTTTGAGCGCTTGGAGGACAGCCATTCGTAGGCATTGATAAAATAATGAATGCTCAGCTGCCATAGCTACAGAGGAAGGGAACACACTGGGGTAATTAGAGAACTTTATTATGAGGTTCTGAGTGATTTCCTACTGTCTGGCACGCTTAAAAGAGGTTGTGTTAAATGTTGCAGTGATTTGTTCTGCATTGGGTACACTGTGTGCGTGTGTGTGCGTTGTGTGTGTGTGTGTTTGCTTAGTTAGTGATCGATGTGCAGCCTGAGAAGGGAGGCCAGTGTTTTGTGGCCTAAAAAGAAAGCCACATGTTATGCAGGTGAACAAACATAGTTTGCCAGGCTTGCTGTCTTCCCTGTAAAAGAACCCTCAACATATTACTTATCAGATCATTTAATAGTTTTAAAAACACTTTGTGGCAGTTTCTTTAGTTAAAACTGCATTTTTGCATTACAGATATATGTATTAAAACACAAAATGTGTTATTACCTATGACCAGTTGAAAATGGAAAATTCTGGGCCATTTGTTTGAGCCTATAATTTATCACTTTTACAGCAAATAATTTGAGCAGCTGATCAAACCTTTTTTTACTTGGATACAATTAATCTGGACAATTGACTTAAACTTACAATATTAATAATTTCTGTAAAGACCCTTACTCTCAATGATCCAGTCACACCAGCAGCATGAGCATGGCTTGACTCAGGTCTTTGAAATATGGAGCCATCTGTTGGTAAATAAAGGAAATAGCAGAACTAGATAGAAAAGTTGCAAAGGCAAAGTGGCTACAGATTCAGGCTACAGATTATGGGGATTGATGCAAGACCTCAGTGTGTTCATGTGTTTTTGTCTGATGAAATAATATTCTGATCTCCCCCAGGAGCGAAAATTTTTAGGAGGGTCAAGTCAGATCAGTGAGGGCATGGCTAGAGAGCTGGGAAACAGAGTCAAGCTTCAGAGTGCTGTCTACAGCATCGACCAGACTGGAGACATGGTGGAAGTCAAGGCTGTCAGTGGGGAGACATATAAGGTAAGCAATTTCAATTCACAGCAGACTGCATTTAAAGAGCTTTCTACATGCACTGTATAAGGGGTATGTCCCTCATATTGTTTAAATTACATCACTGAAAGCCCCTTCAGTATTTTTCATGCAGTATGCCCATGCAGCCTATCTAACTTTCTGCTCTTACTACTACTATTTGTCCATAAATTGAATTGTATCCATGTAAATGTGTGATTACAGTTGTTTCACTGAATAGTCATTGAATAGTAACTGCACCGTAATAGAATGTACAAAATCGACAGGGTTTGGGGAGATAAAAAGAGCTTGTCTTTGCAGTACATGTCTTGGTATACATGAAACCATGTAAGCTTGTGGGATTGTGACCACTAAGCTGCTCTTCATCTCCCTGCCCTGACCACATCCTCTTTCTCCTGCTAAGGCTCATTAAGAGCTGCTGCAGAGGGCATTATCCTGTTGACCCCAACTGGAAGGTCTTCTTATCTATTAGAATACCAACTCTGATACAGTTCTGTAGGATGATTTACTGTGAACATGGTTGACGTTTTTATAGATATGCCAGAAATTAGTGTATGAATGGATTTTTAAGTTATGTACCAAGTTATTGGATTATTAGTAATTATATAATTAATGAGAAATGATTTAGCCCATAAAACTTCTGAGGTTATGAGTTATATCCACATATTGGTTTAAATTTGCTGTTGTAAATACACTGTAATCCACAACAGTCATCCTACAGTTATGATATGAGTGACAAAGGCAATATGTCTCACATCCTTTAGCTAAAGTTACATATTTGAAGAGCATTTAGTTTAGACATTTAAATTCAATGGATATATAATGCTTATAAATGCCTGCTCTAATCTTGTTTGCATTGAATACGCCTGAGCACCTAAGCAGTTTTGAGCTTATGCACTTGTTGTCTTGGTAACAAGGCTGACAACATTTCCAGACAAATCCAATATCATGTCAAATCATCAACCATCCAATCCACTTAAATCAGTAATCCACATACAAAGACCAAGCCTCAGGTTTCACATCAAACACCTTCAGCACTTTGTGTGCACAGCTGATAAAACATCTGAAAATTCTATTTATAAGATTTAACAAAAATATAGATATTTACTCCTGCATACTCTGCAATTAGAAGAAAATGTTTTGGTGTGTACAAGTTGTGCTTATTAATTGTTGAATGCTGTGGGTTTTTTTTTTACTGTAGGCAAAATACGTTATTCTTGCCATACCACCAGGGTTGAACCTGAAGATCCACTTTAAACCTGAACTTCCTCCACTGAGGAACCAACTTATCCACAGAGTTCCCATGGGCTCAGTTATCAAGTGCATGGTCTACTACAAGGAGAACTTCTGGAGGAAGAAGGGTAATTGATCAGTTCAAATATTAGTCTGACATCACCGAGGAGGTGAAAAAACCTCCTACTGTTTAAAGTGTTGGTCAGGAGGATTAACATTCGCGTATAAACAATGAGATGTTCACATACGAATCAATTCAATATGACAAAAGAACAATTCAGAAGGACTTTTAATGGAATAAAAACTTATCTTGATAGAGTTATGAGTTCTCTCCATGTACTTTCACTATTATTTAGATTCTTCAGCAGCAAAATCTTCATGCCTTAATTTGTTTGCCTTGTGGGTTGTAGTTTAGAGAAAAGAGAGGAGAATGCTGAACAGAGCCATCAGCCTGGGTCTTGAGATTTCAGGCCTGGAAAATCAAATGCTATCAACAATGACACTAGAGCCACACATAACTGTATAAGGTGCTTATAGGGGCACTTGTAATGTTTTTAATTATTAATTATATATTTATATAGATAATTCTGACTATTATTAATTAACTATATAAAATATATATATATATTACTATATTATATATATAACTAATTGGTGAATGGTCATTAGCAATTAAGTAGTTAATGTGGCTGTGTGGCTATAACGCTATGTCCTCCATGTTTCTCCATGGTGACAATGTGAAAATCAACTCGGATAAATCTCGTGTATTTATCAGTGCTGTTTGTTTCCAGGTTACTGTGGAACCCTGGTGATCGAAGACGAAGAGTCGCCTATTGGCCTGACTCTGGATGACACAAAGCCTGATGGAACGGTGCCAGCCATTATGGGGTAAAAACAAGTTGTGAACACTAATAGGACAGTGCACTCTCACCCACAGTGAATAGAAACACATGTTCTTTGTAGACACAGCTGGCTAAAAGATGTTTAGTTGACCACACCTTTTCCGTTCTTGCAGTTTCATCCTTGCACGCAAAAGCAGGAAGCTGGCTGGACTCACCAGGGAAGAAAGGTAAATATTTGTTTGAAACTGACAATTTTTTTTATTTGAAAGTTTTCTCATCTAAAGTCACAGCTGACCTGACATGTGGAATTTTACCCCATAGAAAGAAGAGGATCTGTGAGATCTATGCACGTGTCCTAGGCACTGAGGAAGCTTTGCATGTGAGTTTCTGTTCTTCATTTATTTATTTGTGCAACAGAGTGCTGTCTGACCAGCTCACCACAGCTGAATAACTATTTATTCTCAAAGACTTGTCGCTGGCCATAGTGGAGTAAGTACTGAGGCAATTCAAAATATCATGGAGGCGATTCAAGTAATGGTGTATCATCCTTAAAATAGGCCAAAGAAATGCCTTAAATCGAAAGATGGGAGTATATATCTGAAAAAATAGTTCTTTTGTCTAGCTGAATGTTTAAGTATTTCTTGATTAACCAGAGCATGATAAACAGAACATGAAATTTCCATTCACAAATGATGTATGGGATTTGTTACAAATATGCCATGCTGTGTAGAGAATTTTTTTTAGAAAATCATATATAGTTGCTTGCAAAAATAAATTATTATAAATAAATTATTGTGCGTCCTAATGAGTCGAAAAAAAACATTAACCTCAATTTAAGTGATCAAATTGTATTTTTTGTGTGTTTTTTTTGTATGTTATTTTAAACGATATTAGCTAGCAAAAATACTAAGCCCTGCTTACTAGGTTAATGCATAAATGTTCTTTTTTTAGCCTGTGCACTATGAGGAAAAGAACTGGTGTGAGGAGGAATACTCTGGTGGCTGCTACACAGCCAGCGTCCCCCCTGGTGTCCTCACTCAGTATGGCAAGTAAGTACACTTTCAAGATCTGAAATGACTCTCTTATTCCTGCCCTTTATTACATGTCCCATCTGGGATGAATTCTTACATCTCACCCCCTCTGGATTCACCACAACTCTAAAGAGGTTTAAAAAAAGGTGTCTGAAAAAGAATTCATTTTATTACATCATTATTTTATGCAGAGGTACGAGCCTGAGCTGTTCTAGTATCCTCATGCCTAAGACCTAAACTGTGAGACCTAAGCATGAGCCTAAAAGTAGCCCCTTTTGCATATCTTTTATTATTATTATTATTATTATTATTATTATTATTATTATTATTATTATTATTATTATTATAACTAGGTTATATTATATTTATGAATATATATTTAGGAATTATACTTATATAAACATTTATTGAAAGATTTAACTCTGCAGGATGCAAATGAGAGTGGGCTTTGTACATGCTGGGAGCATTTTAACTGTAAAAATAAAAAAAATAATTGTAGGAAGCCAACAGAACTGAATAAAAAACAACCATGCGGGTGCGGATGTATGCAGGGTTTTTTTTAACTTTATCTTTATTTTCCATATCAGATAACTTTTAAGGAAATCAATCGTGAAAGTGTCTACATACACATGCAGTATTAAAAGCTAGGTGTGAGTTAACTGTTGTGCATCTCTGTGTGTAGAGTCCTGAGGGAGCCTGTGGGCAGACTTTACTTTGCAGGCACTGAGACAGCTACAGAGTGGAGCGGCTATATGGAAGGGGCTGTGCAGGCTGGAGAAAGAGCAACCAGGGAGGTGAGACATCACTGTGCTCTATAATACACTTGGTATTGGTATGTGTGGGTTTGTATGTGGGTGGATGAGTGCACATGTGTATAACATATAAATGTTATGAATTGTTATGCATGAATCCTTGCACTCTTTTTCAGATCTTGTGTGCAATGGGGAGACTACATTCAAGTCAAATCTGGCAAACAGAGCCTGAGTCACTGGTAAAAAAAATCTGTTTCTATTGTGCTTAATCGAAATACACACCGATCAGGCATAACATTATGAGCAGTGACAGGTGAAGTGAAGAACACTGACTATCTCCTCATCATGGCACCTGTTAGTGGGTGGGATATATTAGGCAGCAAGTGCCAACATTTTGTCCTCAAAGTTGATGTGTTAGAAGCAGGAAAAATGGGCAGTGTAAGGATTTGAGCGAATTTGACAAGGGCCAAATTGTGATGGCTAGATGACTGGATCAGAGCATCTCCAAAATTGCAGCTCTTGTGGGGTGTTCCCGGTCTGCAGTGGACAGTATCAATCAATCAACAGTGGTCCAAGGAAGGAACAGTGGTGAACCAGCGACAGGGTCATGAGCGGCCAAGGCTCACTGATGCATGTGGGGAGTGAAGGCTGTGGTCCGATCCAAAAGATGAGCTACTGTTGCTCAAACTGCTGAAGAAGTTAATGCTGGTTCTGATAGAAAGGTATCAGAATACACAGTGCATGAAGGGTCAGGGCTGTTTTCGCACAATATTAGGCAGGTGGTCATAATGTTATGCCTGGTCAGTGTATATTTCTATACTATAAGTCTGTGTGAATTTCTGTATTATTGTTGTGCATATTTTTTGACGTTGATGTTGTTTCAGGATGTCCCTGCTGTGCCATTTGTCACCACTTTCTGGGAGAGAAATTTGCCGTCCGTTGGAGGACTCCTCAAGTTCGTGGGCGTGTCCTCAGTCCTGGCGATTGCCACCACCGTAGGTGTAGTGGCCTGTAAAAAGGGACTCCTTCCCCGATGCTAAAGCTCCCACTACAGTGTCTCACTGGCCTTGGTTAAGACTGACAGTCACCACACCAAGGCTATGCTACTGACTAGACATGAGCTCATGTCAGTGAAAAACAGATTTGATTTTTAACACCCAATCACACTTTTATGTACGAATTCCCAGGGTAATGAATAAAATATGTAATCATTACTGTTGAAATGGACACACCATAGTCAGAGGTGAGAACCAGTAGGAACATCTGTCTGGTCACCAATTAACAAGGCCACAGACAACAATACATTTCACCGTATAGTCACTACATATATCCTCACGTATGACACGGCGTGTGTGGAATGAACCAGTCGATTTGATTACCTCTGATGATTTTAGGTGCTGTTATAAGGAACTCCTTAACTGAAATAGCCTTTCAATCTACATGTGACAAAGCTACAGCATTATACTGAAGTTTTCTGTTTTGTTTTGTGAAAGCCTTTCACAAGAGACATGACTATGAGAATCTATCCTCTCTGACAACTTCTGTTTTGTGTGGCTTAAATGGCTCTGACTGTCAGAGTGGCCCATAGGCACTAAAGCTAAAGAAAGCCCAGATAGTTGGTATTATTTCATGCTGCTCTGCATGATTATGGCATTCGTTTCGATGATGATTGATTCTTAATCAAGGTATTTGAATGTATTCTTTTCTTATTACATATTGTATATGATTTTGAAAATAATTTAGACAGATGTATAATTGATATATACAGTGTTTTATTTTTTTTTTAATAAGGTGATTTCCATACACCTTTCACCATATTGCTCCATACACAGTGATTTTATTTCTTCACCTTATCTACATACAGGAATCCCCTTGCAGCAGATTTTAGCATTTTAACAGATGATTTAGCATGGGAGCATGTCAGAGTATAGAAATCTCTATTATGCCAGTAGAGATTGAACAGTTTGATTCTGATAATTAACTTAAGTTTTAATATTTCACTGCTGAAACATGGTATGCAAAACCAAAAGAATTTGAAATCTGTGTGACTTAAAATATGACTAAATGGAAATGGTTGTAATACATGCATAAGAAAGACACAAGAAATGGGACAAGAAATGAATAGATGTAGTGTGTGTGTGTGTGTGTGTGTGTGTGTGAGCCTGGTGTTTGTGGAATGTGTCATTGTGTGTGTCAAGGTGTGTTGTGTTGTCTGTGGTGCCTTAACAATTTAGTAGTGCTTGTTATTTCTCAAGTGCCTCTGTGATTGTGTGTGTGTGTGTGTGTGTGATTTTTGAGTGTGATGTGTGGTCTGTGTGTGTGTTTATCAAACAGCTCCTGGGTCAGTCACTGGCTACTTTAGCAAGTAGATACTTCATATGATCTCTTCCTTATTGTTTCATTCCCTTATTAAGTGTTTCTTTATGCAACACAAGGATGATGTGGTGTCACCTTCTTTTAGACTATTTCGATTTTAAGCAACAAGTGAGATTTTCCAGATAATGTCATCATCATATCTAGTGAGGCTACGCTAGTGTCTCGTGTTCCTGTGGTCATGCTCATGCTGATTTTTGAATAACACAATATCTCTCACCCCTAAAGTAGCCACCGGTGAACCAGCGAAGACTGACGTGAAGCCTAAGGCAAGCAAAGTGCTGACTATACCATTCTATTTGAAAGTTCACAGAGAGTTAACAGAGATTCTGAAGTTCATAGCATACAATACTCTTTTTTTTTTTCTCGAATCTGGTGGACTATGAACTGTAATGGTGCCGTGACTCTGTCAGTGAAGTCTTCATGTCATGCTGTGGTTGATGTAACCTCTTTTCCTGGAGAGTCATGTCTCTGTGTTCTAACAAGGCTTTGCTAATCCATGTACTCCTGTGCTCTGTGTTTGCTGCGGTTTGTCTCCTGTGAGGACCCTTTCCTTTGTCAAGCCATGTGAGTGTGCACAGTGTCCAGTGTTCTAGTCTTGTAATTGCATTACTTGATCTCTTTGTACAAATCCAACAACACAACTGGTAATAAAAATGTGAAATTTACCTCCATCTTGGCTGTGTGTAGTCTTTTATTATCAGTCAATGAACAGCAGTCACATGTGTCGTATGTGTGGATGGTTTCCTCTCTGAAGATGCATTCATCAGTTTCCTTCATTCATCATCAGGTTTGTTTGTTTTTTGATATATTTGAAGGAAAAAAGTTTCTGTTTAGCACACGTTTTTTAGTTTGTTGTGCAATGTAGGGTAGCATGGTGGCGCTCACAGCTGCTTGTTTTGATCCAGATACTATTTATGTTTAGTTTGGTCTCCCTGTGTTCATATGGGGTTCATCCCACTGTCCAGAAGTATGCAGGTAGGCAGATGGACACATTATATTGGTGTGTGTGTGTGTGTGTGAATTGTTGAATAAGTTCCATTTAAAGAAAAAAGCAAAATAAAAACAGGTAGGAAAAATATACAAAGGAACATAATAGGAGCAAGTCTCAAAAACGTTCTCTCAAAGAACACAGAGAGAAAAACACTAATCACACTGAGTAAAGAATAACAATGAGTAAAGGGCACAAATGAGGTGGAACTACAGCAGGAGATACCATTAACTGTTCCTGACACCTACTTCATATCTTTCCAAATGATGCATTATACTGTGTTAATAATGACCACAAGGGGATGCCAGTGTAACACACTTAAATATGTTCAGCATTGCAGGAGATTGCTTCTAAGCATGAATCTGAAATTTTTCACAACGTGAGGGAGAATATAAACCACACACCAGAACTGAGCAGACGATGGTTGAGAGTCTTGATCAAGGCTTTAGAAAAGGATTTGAAATTACGTCGAACTGTAACTGTTCATGGCTTGGCTTTAAGATGTCGAGACATTTTATATAGAGTTATGATCTCCATTTCAGTTTCTTTCCTTTGCATCATCTTACTGAGATTTTGAATGATGTTTATCTTATTACACCTGTGCAATAATTCCACATGAGCTGGGTACAGTTTTTCCAAACTCATTGTTATAATGAAGACCTTCACCGATCAGCATAACATAATGAGCACTGAGAGGTGAAGTGAACAAGACTGATTATCTCCTCATCATGGCACCTGTTACTATGTGGGATATATTAGGTAGCAAAGATTTGAGTGAGTTTGACGAAGGGCCAAATTGTGATGGCTAGACGACTGGATCAGAGCATCTCCAAAACTGCAGTTCTTGTGGGGTGTTACCGGTCTGCAGTGGTCAGTATCTATCAAGAGTATCCTTTAAGTCCTGTAAGTATACTTTAAGTTGTAACTTCCAGGAGTTAAACATTCTGCTGCTGACATCTTGGTGCCAGATACCATGGCACACCTTCAGGTATCTAGTGGAGTGCATGCCTCGAAGGGTCAGGGCTGTTTTGGCCGCAAAAGGGGGACCAACACAGTATTAGGCAAGTGGCCATAATGTTATGTTGGATCAGTGTACATTACAGTCGTACATTCATTCTATTGTCTGAGTAATTTGTTGTTATTGTCGTTGTCTTGTTTGTTTTGTTGTTGTTTTTTTAATTGATATATTAGAGTTGAGCTTTTTCATATAAGTTGATCAGAGTCCTACATACAGCTCAAGTAACCCAGCAGCTACAGTGCCTTGAGTTGGTCTTGATCATGGAGCTCAGTGCAATCATACAATCTGTTCCATAAATCAGCTTCTTCTCCCTATCTGTCCCATGTTCCCTACCACCCTAGGCCAAGTTCAAAGAAAGCTTCAGTGCTACACCGAGATAAGTATCATCGAAATGCCACTTTGAAGACACAGACACTGAAAATGGGAAAAAGCATCTAGAAAGAAAAAAAATCAAAATGCGATTAGCAAAAGATAAGACAGCCTGAACAGAGGGGAGTAACACAAGAAAGAGGCTTCACAAATTTTCTTCAAAGATAAAGGGCAAATCTCAGATGAAAGAAATAAAGCAGTGCCCTTTAAGGCACAATCGGATGATGAGAGGACTCCAACTATAAATTACGAGGTTGATGTTTGTGAGAGAGAGAGAGAGAGAGAGAGAGGGGATGGGGGGGTATAACGTTACATGAGCAAATGTGTGAGATGTGATTCCCCAACTTCAGTTGCTTCCTTCAGCGTTTCTCAGTTTAATGGCAGCTCCCTCACTGTGGTGTGTGTTCAGTAGATTTGCTGTACAGGTTTGCTATGACAGTTGAAGCATCATTACTTCATATAAACAGTACAGGATGCTGTGACTGAAGTGTTACCATCTGTTACGAATGATGCGTGGTGTCTGGATAAGTCCAGAGAATTGTTCAGAATCATGTACAAAACTGTGGTCACTGCTATATCCATTACAGCAAGATGAGAACGACATTCAACATCAATTTCATAGCACAATTTATGCATGAAGGCATTTTTCAGATTCTATCTGAAAATACTTTGGGTGTGTTTCACAATCAGCTTCTTAGCTCACTAGGTGGAGAATCAGTATACTGTTTACACACGTTTGGGCACAGGTTAGGAACTTCACTACTCACTACACATTGGGACACTGATGACTCGATTTCCTCAAAGTCACAGTAAAAACCCAAACATATTAAATACCTAAGCTGACACTATTTAAAATACCTACTTTTTAAAAAAAAAAAAATGTAGCTTAATCACATGCTTTTCTGTCCTGGTGCTTCAAGCAAGATCCTAGTGGATTTTTTTTGGAAATCACTTACTAGTCATTAGACTGCAAAAACTATAAAGAACATCAAATAAAGTTAAAAATCACTAAGAAAAATAATTGTTTGAGAGCTACAACAATGATAAGCTTCCTTTATTTGTAGAAGTTAGTGAAAGATAGTAAACAAACATACTGAGCATTGATGCTCCCTGGTTTTTGTGGTGCATTGTGGGATTTTTTTTAAGGGCGTGAATGTTTCAGTGCAATGGAAGGATTTTGGTGATTGAGAAATACAGCCCTTAAAATGGCCGACTTTCCGTGACTAATGAAATAAAGAGCTGATTTAGACGAACCGAACTGTGAATCAAATGCTGATCTTTAGTTGATTAACAATATAAGATCTAAAGGATGCACGTACTTGTGTTATATTTTCCAAACTTCCTACACAACATGCAAGCAAAACATCTTCCTGGCAAAGTGAATGTGTACAATTAATCATTGTGACTCAGAGTTACTGTGAGCAAGATAGAATCACCGCTGCCCAGATGTTTTCTCGGTGGAGTATTATTTGCAGCACAGCTGTAACACTGACTAACACTGTTTTTGTGTGTTGCAATGATTTGAGATCCTGGAATTAGAAACGAAATAAAGAAAACATTATCCAGTCGACAGCAGTCTGTGTTCAGACACTGGCGATGATGAAGGTCATTATAAAACACAGTGAAGACTGAATACTGTGTATAGCTGTGGACTGGTCATCCCTTACAAGTTTCACCACATTGAATAACATGTTTAGAAACACAAATACTGATACACTGGAACCAGCACAATACACACTACCATGTCAGAGCTGTTTACATGTACATTTATGACATGTATGACATTTAGATAGATAGATAGATAGATAGATAGATAGATAGATAGATAGATAGATAGATAGATAGATAGATAGATAGATAGATAGATAGATAGATAGATAGATAGATAGATAGATAGATAGATAGATAGATAGATACTTTATTCATCCCAACATTCACACCAAAGGGAAATTCATGACAGATGACCTCATCTAGGGCGACTTCCATTTATCTCATTTATACAGTTGGGGGTTAAGGGCCTTGTTCAAAGGCCCAGTAGTGGCAGATTGTTGGTCCCAGGGTTTAACTCACAACCTTAGATCCCCTTATCCAGAAGTACTTTGAAGTCTCAATAAATGCATCCTGATACTGGTTCTCGAAGGTCATGGATTAAGAGTACTATCAGTCTAAAACTCTCTGCTGAGGAGGTAATATAGTATGCAAAGCACACAGAAGTGCTAATGTAAGTACTTCAGGAAGAGGAAGGTCTGACTGAAGACTATCAGTGACTCAGCTGTTCGGACATCTAGGGAAGGTTCCTTCTAACACCTAGGTGCCAGAACAGAGGAGAGTCTCGATGGATGCTTTCCTTGTACACTGAGAGATGGTGGGACCAGTCATGCAGTGTGGGTTGTAATCAGTGTTTTAGCTGTATCTGAAAAAAATGGCCAGTGAGTGTAGGGAGGCAGATATGCCAAAGAATACTGATGACTGAATATAATTCAGTAGTCCATCAGCATGATGCATGAATGTGTCAAAATCAAACATATAACTGTTTGAACTTATGGAGTTAGTTTGAAAGCACCAGTAAATTATATTCTTTCTTAACTATAAAATTCCCATTTTTTTAGATTTAACCAATTTGTCTCCTGATGCAAATAAGATGTGCCATGTGGCTCTGATAGACAATTAAATACGAAATAGAGGCTGTAGCGGTTACATGCGTACAGCCCAAAAAAATAAAATAGATTAATGAAAAGATCTTTACCCTGGAGAATATGTCAAGTCATAAAAACATCATTTATAGCTTTCTCTGCAAATCTCTCAACAAATATGTATTCACTTGCTCGGCTGCATGAAATAAAAAGAGCCACCAGTTATATTTTCATGACTTCACTTAAGGATGGAAAAGACAGCTCATATTCCGTTTACTGTACAAATGTACCAATCTGTTCAAGTGCGCATCAGACTCCCACCTCCACCTGTTTCTATTCAGAGTTTATACAAGTCATCATCAATAAGAGAAGACTTACTTCATTCTGCTTCATTCTTCAGTACTCAAAAAGGCTTCTTGAGATGTACATCAGCAACATGCCCTAAAGAAGCCCTTTTGTCTGACTAATGAACTCTATTCACAATTCTCTGTAGATTGATTGTCAGTGAAAAACTCACAACAAAGCACATGGAAAGTGTGAAGCTGATAATGTCAGTAATGAGAATGCTGCTCCTGCAGATGGACCTTTGGAGATGACACAATCAAGACACAAGCTTGGCTTTCGATTCTGCCTCTTTTACTTTATAATGCTCTGTCTTAATCTTATGCACTATTTACCTGCTCTGGTACTGACATACCTTCAGACTTGTACTGTTAGCTGCCTAAATCACAGGCATGTGCATGTGAATACAAGCATGATACTTGCTACGCATACAAGCATGATACTTGCTAGCGTTTAGACATGAAGGTATGTCACCTCAGCTCAGACTACATTTGAAAAAAATGCATAAAACAAATCAATAGTGGTTTGCATTTAGCTTCTTTTATTTATAGTATCTGACAGCATAATGTGGTCCAAGTGGTTCCAATTACAGGGGGCATATTCAGTGCAAACCCATTTATGCTCAGCTCAAAGACAGCTTGCCTGTCACATTCTTTATTCTTTATTTTGGCATCTGCGCCCCTGGCCTTTCACAGAAACAGCTGGCATCTTACCAAGTTAAAATGCCTTGAGTATAGTCAAATCTAGTATTTCTGTTTATATGATTAACAAATAATAATAATAATAATAATAATAGTAATAATAATAATAATAATAATAATAATAGCTTATTATTTTAAAGCATATATATATATATCATATTGAAATTTACATTTATCTTGCAGATATATTTCGCTTCTATCTAGAAATATTGCTTAAAATAAGCAAAATAATCTGCTAACAGACGAAGACCATATAATGTAAAATTACTAATATAAATAAATGAATAAATAAATACACCTAGATATAGGTTTAATCAGATTAAATTTGGTTTATGGCAATATGGTATAATTGTCTAGAAACTCTAGACAAATGCAACTATATCCAAGATATTTCCATTCACTAAGATGTCATTATTTGCAGTATACCAGAAATGCAGCTGTTCTCCATCTGCCGGAGCGTCATGCAGTATGTGATAACAGAAAGAAGGAAAAGAGAATGCGAGAGTGATGAGTGTCAATTTTACACAGCGGCAGCTTTCCATCAGGATAAGAAATGAATGAAAGACACTCTGAAATGCGTAGGGAGAATTGGCTTGCAGGACCATTGTGTCCATTCATTAGTCCTTGATTAAGACACAGCTTCAGCATGGAGATAACAGCAGGAGCAGCACCAACACCAGATGGCATGTGATCTTCATGGACACTGCTTCTGTTTCAAAGGCCTGATAATTATTCACTGGGCCGATCGCTAATAGCAATGCATCTTGCTAGCACTTGTTCCTTAATTTAATTACACATTCAATTGTTTTACAACTGCCCGTTTATTTCTACAAGACAGGCGTATTGTTCTAGGCAAAGGTGCTGATCATCTAGTCATTACGATGGCACACAGGTTGCAGGCTCACATGACCAGGCCATTGCTTTGGACCCACAGTCATTCTGCTGCATATGAAAAGTGACAAAGGCAATTTGCCTCCCAATCTGTCATGCAGGTATTGGCTTTATAACCAGCAGGAGTAAGGCCTCAGGGCTCTGGCATGAGCCACAGCCCCGGTGCTGCTGCATAGCCACGAGACCCACACCACATTATTCTCTGTCCTCCTCCATTTGATAAACCTTGCTAAATATTCCTGTGAGAAGCCTACAGAATTGATTTCTTGTTCAGCTGGGTTTTTGGTTGCGGTGCTTCAGAGAGAAGCTGCAGTCCTGAATAGTGGATGGTGAAACAGTGCTGATTTGAAATTCTGTTAACTATTATGCTGTGCGTCGTCACAGTTACAAAGCTAGCGTTTGTGTTGCTCGCTTTGTGTTACTGAAGTAAAAATGCACTTTACAGCAGTGTAAATACTGTGGAACAGTTATTCCTATCTGCTGTATGGAACTGATGGGAAATCTATGCTGGAGTTTGTAAAGTAATAGTTCAAATGTAGTGCAATATATCAGTAATCTCCCAAAACCATGTGTAGTCTTTCTATATATGAAAAAGACAGAAAGAAATGAAGAAAGAAAGAAAGAAAGAAAGAAAGAAAGAAAGAAAGAAAGAAAGAAAGAAAGAAAGAAAGAAAGAAAGAAAGAAAGAAAAAAAAAGAAAGAAACTGTTATTGCAGATGAAAATGATGCATCAGCCCTTGTACTTGTACATCTCTTGTACTTCACTAGGAACATGATAGAAAAATGAAACACTGACCTGGAGCGCTGTGTCTCACTGACCGGGGAAAATGTGCTGTGATTTTTAAGTTAATTCTGGTACTCTAATTTTCCTCTAGGTGTGTGCGTGTGTGTGTGTGTGTGGTTGTGGGTGTGGGTGTGTGTGTGTGTGTGGGTGTGTGTGTGGGGGGGGTGTGGGGGTGTGGGTGTGTGTGTGTGTGTGGGTGTGTGTGTGTGTGTGTGTGCCTGGTGTATGGTGTATGTTATGGACTTGTGTTCCATCCACAGTGAATTCCTTCCTCACCCAGAGTGATGGGGAGGCTTGACTACAAATGATTGTGACTCTATGATAAAGCTCTTACTAAGGATGAGTGAATGAATGAAAAATAGCAAGCTGTATAATGGTTACAGTAAATGATTATTATTTTATCATGCAGTTTCTTACTGTCAATGGTGCTGCTAGAATTTTACTGATTAAATTTACAGTCCAATTTATACTGCATCCAGAGGACTAAAGTGAAATGGAAGTACAGAAAGCATCAGTAGATAAATAAATATAAATCTTGCTAAATAAATATCTGAAAAGGACAAACAGTTTATAAAGTAAGACAGAAAGAGGACAAGTGAGATATCTATAGCAGATGACAATCTTTAGTGTGACACATGAATCAAACATCACTGTAAATGAGAGAGAAGCCTTTCAGCAAAACAGCAGCCATGTAAATAAACCTTGTACATTTAATATATCTTAGCATTTCTTAATCTTTTTATATAACTGCTAATCTGTTATAATTGTTCCCTAAACAAGAATGCAGTTCCCCATGGTCCATTACACAAAATATTTAAAGCTACTGTGCTTCTGGTTTAAATGTAGAATAGAAATGCATTCAGCTATATTACACTGCACTGTTCAAATCTCTAGAGTTTTCTGCAAGTGCTCAAATGAATTACAGTATCTTGATTCATTACTTCCAATCTCTTAGAAGACTTAATCCAATTGGAAAGTTCAATCTAATGTATTTGAACAATCAATCTATTTGACTAAGGCCTAGAAGTCAACCCATATAAAACTTGTCTGTAAACTGTGTGAGTAAGCAGAGCTATAAACAGGGGCCGTGTGGAAACTGGAGTATGTCAGTATTATGCTAGAGGATCTCTCTGTTCTCAACAAGTCCATGTCTGCATCTCACCTATCCTCGGTGAACACATTCAAGGTGAAATATGTAAAGCTATGGGAGAGCTGTGAAATGAATGTTTTATGAACGCGGAAAAATCTCTGAAGCAGTCATCGTATTTGTCATCATCCAACTGTAAAAAGGCGGCGCTGAAGGATACCAGCTCTGTTCACAGTATTTAGTGTCATAATCTGCTTGAATTTTCATTCATTCATTCATTCATTCATTCATTCATTCATGCATACATTCATTCATTCATTCATTCATTCATTCATTCATTCATTCATGCATACATTCATTCATTCATTCATTCATTCATTCATTCATGCATACATTCATTCATTCATTCATTCATTCATTCATTCATTCATGCATACATTCATTCATACATACATTCATTCATGCATACATACATTCATTCATTCATTCATTCATTCATTCATTCATTCATTCATACATACATACATTCATTCATGCATTCATTCATTCATTCATTCATTCATTCATTCATACATTCATTCATTCATTCATTCATACATACATTCATTCATGCATTCATTCATTCATTCATTCATTCATTCATTCATTCATACATACATTCATTCATGCATACATACATTCATTCATTCATTCATTCATACATACATTCATTCATTCATTCATTCATTCATGCATACATTCATTCATTCATTCATTCATTCATTCATTCATACATACATACATTCATTCATGCATACATACATTCATTCATGCATACATACATACATTCATTCATTCATTCATTCATTCATTCATTCATACATTCATTCATACATACATTCATTCATGCATACATTCATTCATTCATTCATTCATTCATTCATTCATACATACATTCATTCATGCATACATACATTCATTCATTCATTCATTCATTCATACATACATACATTCATTCATTCATTCATGCATACATACATTCATTCATTCATTCATTCATACATACATACATTCATTCATTCATTCATGCATACATACATTCATGCATTCATTCATTCATTCATTCATTCATTCATGCATACATACATTCATTCATTCATTCATTCATTCATACATACATTCATTCATTCATTCATTCATTCATCTTTATCCTGGTTAGAGTGGTGGTGGATTCAGAAACTTATCCTGGGTTTGAGGGAGGAATACATCCTGGATGGTACACCAGTCCCAGTCCAACCCAGGGCACCACACACACACACAAACACACACACACACACACATTCACACAGGAGGGAACCTGAAAACCAAAAGGTGTAGCCAATCTGAAATCTATTTCCTCATTCCATTACATAAATACCTGCAATGAGACCCTGAAAATATTGAGTCTGCTTCATCATAATACACCAGCAGGGAATCATTAACTTCATAACTCAGAACCCCCTTTTTAAAGAAACAGTTTTAAACGTTCCAAGAACTATAATAACCATATCATTTCAAAGATAAAATATAAAATATCTGTGATTTGCAATATTGTCCTATAGACAATAGAGCTGGCAGGTTACTTTATTTATGGATTTTTTTCTGGGCCAGAAATTTGCTCCACCCCCCCAGTCAGTACAGTGAACACATTTATTAAAATCAGCCCTTGGGATTTAATGTAGATTTAGCAGAGGATGTGTGGTCATTTCGGGGGCAGGATGGGTGGGCAGAGGATGTTGTGGTTGTGGAAAGATTGACAGTGTCTTCTTTTGCAGTTGCAGTTCCTTTTACAACCAGAAGAGGGCTTTAGAAAGGAATATCCTAGTTAAGCAGTTGAAGGCTAATCTCCTCAGTCAGTCCCTATCAGTCTAGATCTTGAAAATGCTGAGCAATTCAATTCAACTAATTCACTTGATAATTTAAAACAGTAAATAACTTTTATGCATTCAATAAATTCAGTAAATAAGTTTTAGATTGACTGGAGGGGGAGGGGCTAGGATGCATGTATTTATGAGTTTTTACGGTATCATAAAGATAAGTATTTATAGAATTGCCTCAAAGGCGGGTTTAGAATTTAATTTCTTTCCTGTAATAGCCCTCTTGCTCATTTTGTGTGATATCTAAACGTTCACAGAGCAGAAAGTATGCTGAATTCATCTCTGCCAATTAGGAGCACAATCTCCTCGAACTGGCAAAGAATGCTGACAAGAGACTTTGTGATAGAAATCTTTTCCTCACGTTCAGATTTCTATTTTTTTCTCTGTTTGTTTAACAATGTAAAACACGTGATAATGCTGCATCCTCTTATTCAACAAAAGCACATCAGACATCAGAACAAACCTAGCAGCAATAAATATTTTCTATCTGTTGTATTAATCTTATGCATGGTTGAAAGACATTGGCACATAATTCTGTATTGTTTAGTTGGTATGTTCAGCTTGAGCCATCAGTTGATTCTTAATAAAAATGTAATTATATTCCATCTCTCCGCTTTTTGAAATTCTATAAACCACTGATTGATGTAGTGATGGTAGATCCATCACAGGCAATGACATTTAGAAATTGATTTCTCATTTGATGATAGACTGGCAAAGATCAACATGAGCCACGGAGGCATCCTGCCCACTCAACTGCAGAGGGCATAGAGATTGTGATAAGACGTATGTGGGTGGAATAAACCACAGAGCACACAACAAAAAAAAATCTCAGTGCGGAATTAACACAGACACTGGACAGAAATGAGCTCTGTAAGTGTAAGTTCAACACAGTAGGTGTTGATTCAGCGCTGAGGATCATTTGCTGTGCAGAAGTTCACATTTTTAGTTATTCATACAAGATTTATACCAAAAGAACTAAAACTATGATTCCATTATGAGAAACATTAACATCTTTAATGGAAGATGAGTAATTATTGATTACACAATACAATACTACCATATAATATATAATATATATATATATATATATATATATATATATATATATATATATATATATATATATATATATATATATATATATAAAATATGTTTATTTAATAAGAATAAATTGCTTATCTTTAATATCTGCTACTCTAAATCTCTAAGAAACTACTGAATATGGCTTAGGTGGTGAACATGGTGTTCATTACCGTAGTTAGTTAAAAAGAGACTTTTATATTTATATGTTTATATTTAATATTTATACTTATTGTATTTTTATATAATACAAATTATTTATTTACTTTATTTTATTTAATTTAATTTATTTATTTATATTTTTTCATCCTTTGTATATATTTTTTTTTTAATAATAGATGGTGGTCTTTTACGTCAAGTTGATTTATTTCTCTACAATATAATTTTATTTCACTATAATACCTATTTTTAAATTTCAAGTCACCGTGCCTAGATATCTTTTCTTTAGCTGCTATCTTTATGCTGCTGTAACAATGCAAATTTCCCTGTTGTGGGACAAATAAAGGATTATCTTATCTTATCTTTTAAACTTGTTTGTCACAAAATGTATTGAAACAGCAAGAATAACTTTTTAAGAGGTTTATATTTTTGGCTATTCATACACAGTTTATAACAAAAGAAATAAAACTATGGGAAACATTAACACATCACTAATGTAAGATAGGAAAAACCAGAAGTAATGGATTATAAAATACAATACTAGAATAATGATTAAAAAATTTGCTATTGGCTTAGTAGGGTCACATATGCAAACACTGACCACTGTGTCTTTTCTGATGGAGAAATACACCAATCAGACATAACATTATGAGCACTGACAGGTGAAGTGAATAACACCGAGTTTGACAAGAGCCAAATTGTAATGGCTAGACGATTGGATCAGAGCATCTCCAAAACTGCAGCTCTTGGGGGGTGTTCCCGGTCTGCAGTGGTCAGTATCTAAAAGTGGTCCAAGGAAGGAACAGTGGTGAACCAGCGACAGGGTCATGGGCAGCCGAGGCTCACTGATGCACGTGGTGAGCTGCTGTTGGTCAAATTGCTGAAGAAGTTAATGCTGGTTCTGATAGAAAGGTGTCAGAATACACAGTGCATGACGGGTCAGGGCTGTTTGGCAGCAAAAACGGGGACCAACACAATATTAGGCAGGTAGTCATAATGTTATGTCTGATCGGTGTGTATTCATAGCATATTGTATTAACCATAGAAAGGTAACTGCACAATTATTATTCAGATATTCCCCCTTGGTATGAGCCTCACATGCCCGGTGCTCACATACTGATCTACTGAAGCAGATCTACATCAGAAAGGAAAGGTGTGTGCTGTGAAATTAAACAGCTGGGTGGAAATCAAAGTAGAACATTTTTAATGCATTTTATAGACAGTTTCTGGAAATATATTGCTTGCTCAGACAATGGTTTTAAAAAATAATATTTTTTCCCCATTTTATGCATCTCTTGGGCACCATACTGTGTATTTACAATCTTTTAAGCATTCAAACCTTCACATGTTGAAAAATCTTCTCTGGTATCAAAACAATAGCAGGCGTTAAGAAAGTCAGGGCTCCACATCAACATTTTAAACTTAGTCATTTAGATTGTAATCTACTGTAGAGTTGTTATTATACATATCATAAAATATATTAAAAATGTTGTGCTTGATTTAAGTTTCTGTGTATGTGGCAAAAACATTTATGTGAGTTTTCAAGCAGCTGGTGGTTCCACGCTAGACTCACAAACTAAGTCCCAAACTGTCACAGCTCAGTAACTAAAGGCAATCTCTGCAACTTCACCAAATGTTCTCTGGCAGCACATGCAGAATGTCAAGGAATGAAATGGCCATTTATGTAACTTTAGAAACAATTAAAATTTGAACCGTAATGAAATACATTAGTCAGAAACATAAATGATTTGATGTGACTTTTCTGGAGAAGCCAAGATTTGAAGATGCATAAAAACACATCTGCTTGTCAGTGATCTTTATTTATACACACACACACACACACACACATATGCATATATGTAATATATGTTATAGGGAGTGTGACAAATCTTCAGGTATTTGTCTACCGTCACAAATGTGTCCCTCATAGGTGAGAGTCTCACAATGCATCAGACAATTTCCAGTTTCATCACATTCAGGGCGACATCTTTATATTTACTGCCTCTCTGCTCATTAGTACTATTCCCATCTGGCTAGATATATATATAATACTTTTCTTTTTAATATGTGCTACTCTATATATCCAAGAAACACTAAATAGCCTTGGCGGTGAACACTGTGTTTATCCCTCCAGTACAGATAAAGAGACTTTAAAACTATGTCGCAAAATTGCATTGAAGTTTTTCAATCTCATGCTGCTTAAACACTTTATTAAGATATTTTTTGTTGGTTGTTCCTTTAATGTGTCACTCATATAATGCTCTTTTTGCTCTTTCATAGCATGAGAAAGCAGTTTTTAAAGACACTCAAGTTGGTGTAATACATAGGCTCCTATGGATTGGGGGACCGGCCCAAGGAGAATCCATAATTGGCATGTTGGGAGCCGTGGTGGGTGGGGGCACCAGTAATAAGCCTATGGGAGAGATGCCATTCATGATGCTGTGGTCTGCTATGATGACCATCATGTACACCTTTTGTGAACACTATTCACAGAACAACTTCCACTTAAAGCCATACCAGGCCTGTGTGTTAGAGCCATTTGCATGATATATCACAGTACTTATTTGACATTTCAGCCTGTGGGGTCATAACTACAGACACAGG
The DNA here is from genome assembly GCF_019097595.1 of Hemibagrus wyckioides. NCBI lineage: Eukaryota > Metazoa > Chordata > Actinopteri > Siluriformes > Bagridae > Hemibagrus > Hemibagrus wyckioides. The sequence continues at coordinate 19,173,613 of NC_080715.1, forward strand.
ATACCCTGTAATGTACCCTGTAATCAAGGTGTAAAAAAGTGGTACAGCCAGTTGTGGACCACAGCATCTTATCCCTCTCTACCAAGAAGCACCCCATCAAGCATTCAGCACTGGCTCAGCAGTTAGGCTACACAAAACTATGCAGAGGATGAATTGCAATAGCAAAACCTTAACAAACACCTGTATCTCAGGCAATGTTGTTGATAGGGGCTGCTCTCTGTTTGGGGTCACCACAGTGGATCATTTAGTCCAGCCCTTCCTGACGCAACCCTCCCATTAAATCCCGGCTTGGGAACAATGCTGAGAGTTAACTCTTCAGTAGCTGGGTTAGCTTCCTGCCCGGGTATCAAACCCAGGCCATGGCAACGAAAGCGTGGGATCCTGCCACTAAACCACCAGGAGGCTCATCTCAGACAATGGATTCTGAAAATTAAAATCACACCAGGCCATGGATGTGAAACAATCCTGTAGCTGTTAAGCTAACTACATATGGCACTATTAACATAAGAAGAGGTAAGGTTCAACCCTCTCAGATGTTGAGAGGGTTGTATGAAAGCTGCCTAGCTGAATAGAGCTCATTGTTTTACTGTATGGTCTACATTTTCTTTGCCACCTCTTTCCTAAAAGAATGGACACTACAGAAATTCTTTGTGGTCTAAAATGTAGAAGGTTGATCCAGGCCAGGGGTGTTCAATCAGGAAAGGCCTTGGATGGGTGCAGGTTTTCACTCCAACTAATGAAAATGTGGCTCTTGCGCGGTTGGAATGAAATCCTGCACCCACACCAGCCTTTTGCAGATAAGATTGATCTAGGCCCTCTTAGGTCTTAGATCCAAATTGTCACTTTGGCACACAAGGCAGATGCTGCAGAACTGTTTTGCACACATCAGGCAAAGTGGATGTACAGCACTGAGAAATGCACGGAAACCATGTTAAAGGAATATCTCATATCCTGGCACAGAATCTGCAAATTGTACTCCAGAATGACTTCCACGTTATCAGCAAATAGCTAGCCACACGTCGCCTAGTTGGCAGAGATTGTGTACAAAAATCGGAGGGGAAAGTGCTGAGAGAGAGGGAAGTAGTAAGTTTCACTCATCATGCTGTTAACAATGAATATTTATCTAGTGCAGATGAAGTATTATGAGCTAACTTTATGGTAAGTACCAAGAAAGTCTCTGTGACTTGTGAATTTGAACTTGACACAAATACAAATCCTTTTATTCAGTATCAGTTATCCAAGAGGAAGTATTAAAAAAAGGCACATTTTTGATATCTGGGTTATTTTAAGCTAGCAAAGATGAATATAAAACTGTAAGCTACAAATCTTGTTTCTTATTTGTTTGTTTGTTTGTAAATAATGGTTTAGTTTTCAGTTCGAATTACAGTGGGATCTACTGAGACATTGCATGCCACAAAATCCAAGGTAATCTCGTGGTATTTACTTTAATTTAAAAATATAGTTCACTAGCGTTCTAGTATTTATGTGCTTACTTTCTCTGTGGCTCTCTGTGGAGTCTTGTGTTGTAACTGTTCATTGCTCATGTCTGCAGTGGTACTGTATCTCAGCTTTCCAGACAGGTTCAGCCCCTCTATTGTTCTTGAATAGCATTTAATTTTCTACTCAGCCTCATGTAAAGACTCAGTCATTTCCATCTCTACTGAAAGTCAGTCCATGAAGGAACAGAAATCTTGTCATTCTGCAAAGATTCCAAATAACTGTCCTAATTCGAAGTGCATCTATTTGTTGTGTATTCAAATTTACTAACACACAATTATTATTTAACCCTTATACACGATATTGCCAAATGTTTTGGGACACCCCTCCAAATCATTGAATTCAGGTGTTGTTTTTCAGGGGCTGGGCTTGGCCCCTTAGTTCCAGTGAAAGGAATTCTTAATGCTTCAGCATACAAAGACATTTTAGGCAATTTCATGCTCCCATGAAACTCGCTCATGGACCTTACTTTGTGCACTGGTGTGCAGTCATGTTGGAACAGGAAAGGGTCATCCCCAAACTGTTCCCACAAAGTTGGGAGCATAAAATTGTCCAAAATGTCTTGGTATGATGAAGCATTAAGAGTTCCTTAGGGGCCAAGCCCAACCCCTGAAAAACAACACCTGAATTCAATGATTTGGAGGGGTGTCCCAAAACATTTGACAATATCGTGTATTTTATACCTTCACAGTACATAATCCCTTCATAACAAGTCACTCTACCAAACTGTGAACCAGTTCTCTTTAGGATGTATAAATAGCCTTTCTGCCATTAATAAATGTGATTCATCCTTAATTAATGTTAATGAATGTTTCAGAGAACAGGGAGAAAAACATCTATCATATAATATGAGAAATACAAAAGATCTGTCAAAAAAATTCCAGTCATGTATCAGAATCATGAAATCAGAATAACATCTCCAGAATTAATTTATGTGTTCAAGACATATCATACATAGTCTATATAAAGCACAAATTTAAACCAGACCTATGTTATCTTAAACGTTTCAACAGCTCACTAGCAGAGAATAACTTATACAGAAAAGATTATGCCTAATTTAAATGATCTAATGAAATCCTTCTCTCCTGCTTCTCAACAAGCTTATTACCTTCATTGTTATGAAAACGTGGGATTTGCATGAATAGTCATCCTCAATAGAGCTGCCTGAGTGAGTAAGTGTGTGTGTGTGTGTGTGTGTGTGTGTGTGTGTGTGGGTGGGTGGGTGTGTTGGGGATGCTTTTTGTGGTTGTGTCAGTCATTAGTACTGTTAAGGTAAGACCAGCAGGACTCTTTTTTTTTTTTTTTACCACACTCTCATGTCCTGCGTAAAATGCACACTGACCAAACCTTCCCTCCAGACTTCAGTAAGGCAGTCTCAGATGTTTGTTTTTGAGGTCTGGGCTGGAATTCAAGGACAGCAGAAATAGAGCATGATAAAGAAAATATTGGCAAGCTGAAGATCTTTAAAAGGAATCATTTGTTGATGTCTTATTAGAGACAGAAACTTTGACTCTGTGTAACACTCTCCTCCAACACTCAACTGAAATAGAAAACATCATTTTAATTGCTTTGGCCTTGCAAAACTTGAAGAGTGGGACTGACTATAAGGCCAAAATCACATATAGCCTGCTACTCCAATTTTTATTGAAATGAAAACAATTTTTTTTATTCCTTTGCCACTTTAGAATGGCCATTTCCCTTTCTGCCCACCAGTATGTATAATTAACCTGATACAGCAATCATATGTTTCTAGTATCTGTATGCATGTTATTTTGTGTTGATGAGGCAGAATTGACAACTTCCTATCTCTTTTTACACAGCTCCATGCATTATAATGGTTATTATTGTATTCATTCACCTGTTGCTTGATTCATTTACAGAATTTGGCTCACTGCCTTATTGAGAGCAACATGCAGAGGTACTTGGTAGTTGTAGTAGACATTAATGAGCCACTTCATCTTGAAAGGTCATCTGTGTCATCCAGGTTAGCCAACCTGACATAATCACTGAAGAGGGGGTGGGCATGGGTGGAGGTCAAAATTCGCTAAAAGCTATATAGAGATGGTTATTTTGGCCATTCTCATATTTGACTGACAAAATGAGTGAGTTCACTAATTCTTCATCACGCCTCTTATATTGCAGCCGCTGACAAAATACAATGGAAGAAAGTCTCTGTCATGTCTCTGTTTTCACTCTGCATGTGTTCAAACGTGAGGCGATGGCATGCTGAAAAGAAACGACAACAGTAAAAGCTCATTGAAGTGAAGTCATAACCAGTGGAACTTTAATAACTGCTCGTTTTAACTTGCTGTACAAAAAAATCAGCTTTAAGAAACACTAAGCTTATTTTATTGAGCTAAAATACCTTACTTGACTATATACAATTATGCATGCTTGCTATAAAAGTCATGTTTATAAATATACAGACATTTACACAATACATGTTCAATAAAATGCAGCTGAGAAACTGCAAAGGGCAGACTTGGAATAGCTTTACCTGAAGCTCTGACTCAGGAGTCTGGAAATTGTAAGGAAAGCTGCACAATATTAATAATTATTATAACTATTTTTATGTTTTATATGATCTATCGAGTTTCTATGAATTAGTCAGAAACAGCAATGTAAGAACCAGCAAGTTAATATACTGTAAACATGTGATTTCTTCAGTTTCTCATTAGTAGCCTAAGCATGAAACCTTGTTGATTGATTGAATGATTCCTGTTCTTTAAAACATCAAATGTTCAGAGGTCTGCCAAGAGATATCATATGGATAAAATGATGGTGTGGCGCTATACAATCTACCAAACAGTGTGGAGTAATGATTTGGATATGTTGTCTACTCCTACATTTCAGATCTGATGTGTTGTTGCAGAAACAGAAACAGCCTTTATTTGTCACATATACATTACAGCACAGTGAAATTCTTTCTTCGCATATCCCATCCTTGGATGTTGGGGTCAGAGCACAGGGTCAGCCATGATACGGCGCCCCTGGAGCAGAGAGTGTTAAGGGCCTTGCTCAAGGGCCCAACAGTGGCAACTTGGCGGTGCTGGGGCTTGAACCCCTGATCTTCCGGTCAACGACCCAGAGCCCTAACCACTTGAGCCACCACTGCCCCAAAAGAGACGGGCTTAGCAGAGGATGGTTTTGATCCATCGACCTCTGGGTTATGGGTCCAGCACGCTTCCGCTGCGCCACTCCGCTGAAAGCGCAGAAGTGGTTGCAAAGTGCCTAGTCTTTTGAGCGCTCAACAATTCACTTAAAGCCACTTGAATGGATACATGACCATCAGATCGGCAAGAAGCTAAAATATATAATGCCCAATATATTGACCACCACAATTATATACACTTGTTGCAATGCCCCATTCCAGATTTATTCCCCATTTGTTTTTCAGGTGTTGGGCTTGGCCCCTTAGTTCCAGTGAAAGGGACTGTTAATGCTTCAGCATACCAAGACATTTTGGACAATTTCATGCTCCCAACTTTGTGGGAACAGTTTGGGGATGACCCCTTCCTGTTCCAACATGACTGCACACCAGTGCACAAAGCAAGGTTCATAAAGACATGGATGAGTGAGTTTGGTGTGAACTTGACTGTCCTGCACCTCAACCTGATAGAATACCTTTGGGATGAACTAGAGTGGAGACTGTGAGCCAGGCCTTCTCGTTCAACATCAGCGCCTAACCTTACAAATGCGCTTCTAGAGGAATAGCCAGACATTCCCATAAACACACTCCTAAACCTTGTGGAAAGACTTCCCTTAAGAGTTGAATCTGTTATAGCTGGAAAAAATTGGGCCAACTCCATATTCATGTGCATGTAAAGGCAGACGTCCCAAAGCTTTTAGCAATACAGTGTATAAGCATATATTTCAACATTAAATAAGCATATATTATCCCATGGTGCCAGTTTATAATATAATATAATACAACAGCAGCTTCTCAGTACAATGCCTCAGTCTGCATAAAAAACATTAGCTAGACTGACTATGTCTGAATAACTTGCCAAAATGCCAAAATGGCCATACATACTTAAGAGACATTCCTACCCTACACATATAGGACTGATTTTTGCTGATCTCTCACTAGTGTTGGGTAAATGAAGTTCATCAAATGTTTGCATCAGACAGATCAATAAAAAGATGTGTTTTGACAGCCAGGGAATGTAACAAACCATAAACAGCTCTAAGGTAAAAGCCTGTTATAGAGAGAAGTTCATAGATGTACATAAAAACAAACAATATAAATTCAGTACCTTAAGTACAGGTTAAGTTTAGGTTTAGTGCTAATTTAAGCACATGGTGAAAAGGAGAGGCTTAAGTGTTTGTAACTCACCTGTTCAGGCCATAAGGAGGTTATTCCACCGCCTTGGTACCAGTACAGAGAAGTACACAGAAGAACCTTGGTGCATCTTTCTTATCTTTTGTGAGATGTTGAGTCTAGCTGAGCCATGACCTGCCATGAACCTGTAGGCATTCCGGAAGCATTATGGAGGGAACGGGAATCAGGAATGAGGATACAGATTTCATATAGTCATCTAGTACGCTATTAGTATTATTATTATTATTTTAATTCACCACCATTTACTGTGCTAGGGAAGATTTATCCAAATTGCAGGCACAGCATTTAAATCTGAACAGTAACTTTGTGGGTTCACTGCCAGTACTGTGTTCCTGAACCACTGTCTCACTAGGTTGCTATGGAAACTGCTATCCTGCATTCTCTTCCTTGTTCCTCCCCTCGATTTATCCCTATCTCTCATTCTCTTTTTTTTTCTGTGTACACTGTTTATTTCTAAATCTCTTTACCACTATATGTGCACCAGTAATAAAGGAAATAATTGTTCAGCGCAGAGCAAAAGTTGCCTCAATTTCATCCAGCACATCCTGCACAGGCTCAGGTTCCCTACATGGGCTGAAAATTTATGATGGACTGACTATTGTATTCTGAGCCATTTGGATAGCATTTTAGATCAATCATTATCATTCCTAAAAGGAAAGTAAAAGGAAAGTCTTTGAAGCATGCTGCTTAAATGATGGGTGTGAGTGTGTTTGAGTTTGAAGGCTGGGGTGCTGGGGATGAGGTGCAACCGGCGGAGGTCGATGCAGACAAGGAGCTGAATGCCAACTATGTCAGACTGTTCCATAGTGAAATCACCTGAGAGAACTGATATCATTGTCCACTGCTTCTTGCTCCCTCTGCACCGAGAGCATGTCAACAAGGTGCATCTTGTACTGGCCATACTGGCTATTCTGACATTTAGACACATAATTTCCAGTGTGCTGGTGAAAATGTCTTACTGACAAGCTCACAAAAGAAAATGCTTGACATTTTCGTTAGTTCACTCTCTCGGTTGGTTCGCTGTGTAAATGAAACTCACCAAGTTCAGCATGTTGAGACAAGATACAAGGGACACAAAGTAAGGGTTAGCACATCACACAATGTGATGTACTTGAGCCATCTGGATCACTGAAGCTGTCACAGTTGCTAGAAAAACTGTTGAGTATATGGAGGATTTTTTTTTTTTTTTTTTTGCGTTGCCTGTTTTTCGAAGCTCATTTGCACTTTGTTTGCAGTGAGGACCAGAAATTTCTTCATCTCATAAGATGGCTGTGTCATTTTTTCTGTCTAACTAAGGAGGAAAAAAAAAAACCCTCCAGCATCATCAGTCATTTAAATTATTTTGAAGAGGAGCGAAGGATATTCAACATTTAATTTACAATTTAGAGTGTTTTAGCAAATGATCACTTACACTAACGCAAAAGCAAGGAGTCATTCCTTACCTCACATTAAGTGAAATATACATTACTACAATAAGGAATCAATGATTACTTATATATTTCACAAGATTTGCATTTTCTTTTTTCTGTCTCTTGAGCTTAAGTGAAATCAGAACGGAAAGACTTCACTGAGCATAGCTATAAACAATTGTCTTTAAATGAAATTGGAGTTTTGCTCCAATTTGTGTTGTCCTTTGAAATGCCTGTTGTTAGATAACTGAAGTTTGGCCCTTATCCAGAGCAATGTACAAAAGTGCTCTGAAGTCTCTATCAATGAATGCATACTGGTTCACTAGGCCACAGTCTAAGGAACTATGAGTCTGAAAGTCTGTTGAGAGCAAATATAGCACTTTTTTAAAATCTATACATATAAACAGGAAAAAACTAGTGATAGTTTAAGTATTTTAGGAAGAGGTAGGTCTTCACCCGTCTTCTGAAGACAGTCAGTGACTTCAGGGACATCTAGGGGAAGTTCATACCACCACCTATGTGCCAGAACAGAGAAGAGTCTCGATGTGTACCTACCTTGTACCCTGAGAGATGGTGGGACCAGTCGAGCAGTGCTAGAAGGTCTGAGGGAGTGTGGTGCATTGCGAGAAGTGATAAGAGCTTTAAGGTAGGCTCTTCAGCATATTCCTTAGAGATGTTTCAAAGATGATTATGAAAAATGGCATTTGATCACTGGATATTTTTTTCTCTGAACCATTCAGTGCAAACTCTAGAGATATTTGTGCAAAAAAATCCCAAGACATCAGCAGTTTCTGTGATAGTTAAATTAACCCATCTGGCCCCAACAACAATACCAGGGTCAAAGTCATGAGATAACATTTTTCTCCATACTGATGTTTGATGTGAACATGTAAACCAAAGCTCTTGAGCTGAATGTGCTTGATTTTGTATTTTGTGATGATGCTACATGATTGGTTTATTTGGATAATTGCTTGAATGTTCCTAATAATGTGGAAAAATAATCCAGCAGCAGTACAGCACAGAGATGCATGTCAGGTAGCAGGATCATGTCAGGCGAGAACTGATGGAATAGAAAAATATCTGTTGACAGCTTCAAAATGGTATGACTTATTTGTCTATTACAGCACTGAATGCCAAAGTGCTCTTGAGAGGTATACCTTGATTTTGGGCTCTGTCTATAAATGGAAGTGAAAAAATGTGGAAGATATATCTGTCAAACTGGCCATTCTAGACAAAAGCTGCTCACTGTATCATGTAAATGGGGTCAGATGTAGGAAAAGAGAATGTTACAGTGATGTAAAAGTATTATTTCCCAGCACAGAAAAAAGGACATTTAGTCCAGATATAGCTGGAGGTGAAAATAGATATTGAGTTTGTTCTGTAGATTTGGTTAAAGTGAGAGATGATGATATCAGTGAAGATAGAGAGTGAAGACAAAATGTGATAGGCAGAGACGTGAGCAGTCTTGACAGTCCCAGCAGGGCAAATACAGTGTGAATGTGAGATTTGTTATTTTATCTGACACACTCAAAAGTGTAATTGTTTTATTTCTGGAACACTTCTCAGTTTGAAATGTTCTTTCAGTAAAATCTCTCTCCATGTCTCTCACTTTTATTTACTCATTTTCAGAATTCTTTCTTCACTGTAAATCCCAAAAAAAGCATCACTGAATATTAGGTGCAGGCATACTTATTAAGAGTGCAGCGTTTAAGAAGGTCAAGTTCTGTTATTTTTGCAGTTACATCATGTGCAGCAGTAGAAGAATTTTATGTGATCATTGACTCTGGGTTTTCGCTTGAAGCTTGTGTAATATTAGTAGGATAGCCTTCTTTCATATAAGAAATATTGCTGAGAGAAGGTAATACTTTTGTCACCTCAAGGTTGGATTATTTTAATGTATTACTCCCTGGATGTTCCACTAAACAAGCTCAAGCTAGTCAAGAATGCAGCATATAACCAAAAGATATGATCACATCATTCCTATCTTATCCGAAATGCATTGGCTCCCAGTCAAATTTTACACAGATTATAAAATACTACTACTGACCTATAAAGCATTGAATGGTCTCACGCCTCAGTACCTGAGTGAACTGGGCTTGTATGACACTCCATGCCTATTAAAAGGTGAAGGCTCTTTGTTGGTACCTTATACCAATTAAGGCTACACTTCCCTTTAACCCCAACAACCCCATCCCCCACCCCCACCGCACCCCACACTCACATGATCAGTCAGGCCATTTTATGACACAGGGCGCCCTCAGTGTTACCATCTGGCTGTCCCTCTTAGAAATGCTGTCACACCTAGACTTGCCAGAGTCCCTACTTGCACTCTGCACAAAATGTGCATTTCCTTCACCCATTACGTGACAAGAGTGTACCTAATAATCTGTGCTCTCTCGCTCTCTGTTTCTCCCTCTGTTAAGCTATACATCCTGAGATACTAGTGCTCCTGATTTCCTCTCCAGACCTGCCTAATCCACAATGATGCTCTACTTCTTGGAATTCTCATCCCCTAAAGCTCAAAGAGATTGTGGCTGGTAACACTTAGAAACCATAAAGATGGCTGTGGATTGTCTTCCTTGGATAGCCTTAAAACTACAATTGCTAGGAGCAGTTTGGCACTACAGTCTCCATCATTAAGCAGTTAATAGCTTCAACAAAACAGATTTTAAATGAAAACTATAATGAATTCAGAATTAACTCAGGCTCATACTCATAAGTTACTCATAAGCTCATAATGTCCTCTTTACACAATTGCACTTTTTGGCTATATAGCACACAGTTATAAAAAGGAAATGATTTAGAAATGCTTTATCACACAGATTCGGATGGCTTTCCTTTTGAGTCTGGTTCCTCTCCTCATGTATTCTCAGGGAGATTTTCCTCAGCACTGTCACCTCTGGCTTGCTCATTAGAGAAAGATCTATAAATGTAAACTACTATAAGGGTAAAAGTCCTGTATGTGTTGTGGTCTGGGAAAAACCCAGCAGGTGACAGTGTGGCAGAATTCTGGAAAATAGTTGCACCCATATGTGGGCCTTGACCAAACTGTTGTCATAAAGTGGGAAGCACACAGTTGTCTATTGTCTTGTCACGTCATGGGTTCAGAGAACATTTTCATCGCAGGATAAAAATAATCTTTGGTTTATTACCGAAAACAAACAAAAACGCAAATACCTGGAAACACAGACATATCACAGGAACAAAAACACAGTCCTAAATAAAACATAACGTGGAACAGAAAACCAAACGCAACAGCAGACAACAGCAGACATTGAGAACACTTTGTGAACAATGACTGGACAAAAACCTGACACAAGTGGTTCTAAATAGCAAAACAGATATACGATACATAATCAGGTCAGTGCCCAGCACCCCCTAGTACTCTGGCAGGGAAATGTCCCAGCCTTTAACATGTATGCTGTACCAGCTGAGTGTCCTGTACAGAGTCTTGACCTCCACCCCACTGAAAACCTTTGGGATAAATTGGAGTTTCGACTGTGCCCCAGGCCTTTTCATTTTACATCAGTGCCTGATCTCACTAATGAACTTATGGCTGAATGAACACAAATCCCCACAGCCATGGTAAAAAGTCTAGTGGAAAGCCTTCCTAGATGAGTGGAGGTCATTATTAACAGCAAATGAGGACTAATTTTGGAACAGGAAAAATTCTAAAATATAGTCTAAAAAGTCTAAAAAGAACAGGATGTTCAACAAGCTCATATGGGCACGATGGTCAGGTTTCCACAAATGTTTGTCCATATAATGTACGTTAATAGCTCTACTTTATGTAAACTTTGTCTGTCGACCTACACAGAACACATAGATGGGTTAAGGAGCTAGTTAAATACAGCACAGCATTAAACAGTCAGCCAGACTAAAGATGACAAAAAATATGTGCTAGCTAAATGTACTATTCTTAACCAATAAATGTCTAGTAGTGAAATGGCGTGACTTTTACCTCAGGTGATGAGACAGAGAGTGATGTGGTTGATGCTCGTAATCAAAAGGATAACACATTTCCCACTCTGCCACTTTAGAATTTGGTAGTAATGTTTTACAACATGGTGTAAGAATGGGAGGAGTCGTATTAGTTTTTCACTTTTGGGGGACTGTAACTACACTACTGGTTGAAATATACAGTTTTCAGAGCCATATGTGATAGACACAAAAATAACGATTTGAAGGATTTCCAGGCCAAGACACAAGTATGGTTTAGACAAGTTGCTTGATCCCATGATGGATCAAGAAGAACATTTGAGACTGCCGTTGGTCTACATCTAGTTTCCTTCTTAAGATTTTATTTATTGATTGCTATTACATAATACAAATGTGGATATGTTCAACCTGTTATGACTTCCCCTGCATTGTGGACAACTTTCTGCAGTTTTCCAAAAGTAAAGGATTCTTCCAGTTTTAGTCCACAGTCAAGCTAGTGATCACCAGTTAACATCAGGGAGTAAAACTACCACATCATGTATCACATCTGAGACTTTTTTTTCTCCTTTGCATATGATTCTGCACTGGCTGTTCAATCATCTTCAGCACCATGATAATAATACATTATGTGCAATAAAGAAAGCAGTTAGAGTGTCTCATTTTGGCACACCACGCATACTGCGGAGCAGACGCACAGCTAAATAGCACTCAGTGAAAACCAAGCCATTATGATGAGCATAATTATGTGCTTTTTACATAAAATGCCTAGTGGATTTTAGCCCTGGACCTCCAAGAACAGTTTATGTGTTGCCACAATTCAGTGTGCTGGGTATAAATTATATTCATTAGATCCAATCTACACATGATTAGAAGAAAATGTGAAGTGAAAGTTGTAATTGACCAACAGTCTCACATATTTAAGCTAATTGGGTAACACTTTACAATAACAGTACATGAATAATCATGCACTAATAGCCGAATACATACCTGTATAAACTCGTACAATCACAATAATCTTTAGAACAGTAGTAGCTGTAAATAGCTCACTTTTTGGAAATATCACAAACCACACCACTGTCTTCATTCAAAGTCTTCATCATGTCTACATTCGGTTGAGTCAGGCTCTGTGAAAGATAAATCTCAAAAAAAAAAAAAAAACATTTCTGGATGCTTTCAAGCCGTCCACATGTTTAACAGATTATGACTTGGTGTCATTTGTCCTTCTACTATATTCTGCCTTCAAACTGAGATGATAAGAAAGCTCTAAGTTTTAGGTCAAGCTGAAGAATACCTTGTAGTGCTGTGCCACATGATTGATAACACTCTTTACAGAGCTGCTATTTTTCAACCTGACACCAAGAGAAAAAGTCTAAATATAATTCTACCTTCAACTTTCTACATCTCAGTCTCTAAGATGCAATGTCTTTAGAAGGGGACAGATGGTGTGTGAGGTGAGCAGAGCAAGAAGAGAAGGTACACTGACTAACAACCTTCACCACAATGCATTTTTATTTAAAATAATGCTAATATCATCCAGAAAAAAACAAAAACAAAAATCAACATTTGGGTCTGTTGTTGCACAGACAACACTCCCACTCCTATAGACCCAGAGTCAGAGGAGTTGAGCAGGTTAGAAACTCTGCATGCATGAATTGCTGAATGATCATCCACTCATCTAGCAGCCTACAGCTTCTCTGCACCAGCATGACTGAGCTCATACATCCAACTGAGGAAAATCAGCCTCCAACTCCCACACGTTAGCCTACAGCAACTGGCAAGAATACAAAGTAAAGGAATACTGAAGTATTTTATCAGGGTTTTATATTTAATATCCCAATAAGCAAAGATTAGTAAGTTCTTAATTTATTTATCTTAACCCGTGGGCACGTGACCATGAGGAGAATATGCAAAGCTCCAACAGAGCTCAGACCCTGGGGCTGTAGGAAGTAACATGCTTCACTGCCAAGATATTTGTATATTATATTGTAATGGACGTTAATTTATACAGCAAACTGTATACATTAATAAAGCAACTGAAACTGAGCAAGATATTGTAACATAGTGATTTACATTTACAGAATTTAGCAGACGTCCTCACCCAGAGCTCCAAAAAGGGCAAAAGTGTTTTGAAGTCTCTATCAATCGAACACATCAATAGTGCTTCACTTGGTTGCAGACTAAAAATACCATAATTCTTTAACGTATTAAAGAATGTTGTACTTCATTCAGTCAGGGTCATGGCAGATCCAGATGCTATCCCAGGAACACCGGATGCAAGGCAGGAATATACCCTGGGTTGGATGACAATTTGGGGCAACTTATTCTCCAATCAAGGACCAAATTACACAGTAAGACATTTCAAGATGTTTAAACTTGTGTTTAAACACAAGTAGAAACATGTTTCTCATGTAGAAACATAAGTTCACCTGCTGCTTGAAAAATGTGATTAAACTCAACTTGAACTCTTTAACTTACAAATAGTCAAAACAATGAATCAAACTTGAGTTCAGTATCCAAAACTTTTCATGACAATTAGAGTTAAAAGGAAGAAATAAGTTCACTTAGCTAAATGGTGCTATAATGGTTTACAGTGTAGAATTAGCAGCTGAATAGTTTTATCTTTATTCATGTACATCTCCGCCCTCATATATCCAAATGCAGATAACACAATGCAGACAAATGAACCACTAGTAAAATATACACTTAGTATCCTAATATTATTGTTGCATTCGATCACTCTCAAAATGTTTGAATATACTTTAAAAGATGAACTATGAATAATGATTAAACTGGAGGCTGGATGTTATAGTTTGATCAGAGCTGCTGTATGAGGTTTAAATAGAGAAGATTATCGATAGGTTTTATTGTGATAGACCTCTAGGGCTTCTCTGCTTATGAACGCCAAAGAACCCTTGGCGGATTTTCAAGCAAAGTCAGCGCTTGACTCTTAATTTAATTGCATAGGGCTGCAATAAGTGGCCTGCTCTTAGAGGAGTGTTGTTCTCTTTAAGATAAAATGTTCCCACTGCATGTTCAATCGATACTTCAAGGCTGACTAGGAGGAATATATTAGTTTGAGGATTGAGGCTCTTTTTGTTGGTATAAACTGCTAAGGATCCATATCCACAATAGCACTTGTGCCAAAACCCCAGTAGAATTCTTTTAAAACACTGGAGCTCTGATGTTAAGCCTCTTTTTGTCAGGTGTTCGTGAATTGCTCTATCCCCACATGTTTCATTTCACACAAAAATTGGAAATAGGTCATATTTCTCCCGTACCCGATTTTAAGCCAACATGCATCTCTCTCTAAGGGCTTAAAAAAAGGAAAACATGGAGCTAAATATGGAAATATAAGTGATTTGTCACATAGATCCCCAGAGAGCCTTTTGTCCTTTAAATACTACAGCGGAACAATGAAATATTCAATAACAGAGGGAAACACAGTTTTCAAACATATACCTCATATAATAAATACGTAATGATTGTGATGCAACATGTACATTACAATAAGTAACACATGGCTGATTCTGTTGATAAAGCACTGCCACCTTTTATAACTTATAAGGAGTACAGAGATGCACTCGTTCACCTTATTCTGTGGATGTATTTTTTTGTGTGTGCACAGAAAAAAACCCATCATTTTAACTTATTTCTCATTCATTCATGTCTGTTTGCAGTGTTTAAAATGGTCAACCACTTTTTATATATTAAATCCATTTTTTATTGGTCCAAGAAAAAGGAAGAAATCCGGTTATCAGAAACATCTTTTTTTAATCTAACACTGCAAAATATATTTGTGCTTTTTTTAACAGACCCTGAACTAGCTACTCCCTTTACTCCTACTCACTAACTATTCACTTTGGAACATTGATGATGGTTGTATATGAAACACTGGAACACTGATGATGGTTAAATGTAAAGCATACATAAAGGACCGTGACATTCCGTGCCTGATTTCCTGTGGGAATTTCTATTCTTTGGAAACAGTCTTATTCTGCCATTGCTGCAGCTTTTCATCTTGTCATAACAAAATTACTAACAAGTAGCACTGAGGTTTGTGCCCGGTGCCTGGAACAGAGCTCGAAAACAAAAGTGGGGGAAAATACAGCAATCAACAGAACAAAAAAAGAAGAAGAACAGAATCAAAGAATAAAAAGATACAGATGTTTTTTGAGTTACATCTTTATGGAGGTTAGTGTGTTAGTGTTTCCAAATAATGGTCTAATATCAGAGATAAGATCAAACTGACCACTGCCAGGTGACATGAATAACACTGATTATCTCCTCATCATGGCACCTGTTAGTGGGTGGGATATATTAGGCAGCAAGTGAACATTTAGTCCTCAAAGTTGATGTGTTAGAAGCAGGAAAAATGGGCAAGTGTAAGGATCTGAGCGACTTTGACAAGGGCCAAACTGTGTCGGCTAGACGACTGGATCAGAGCATCTCCAAAACTGCAGCTCTTGTGGGGTGTTCCCAGTCTGCAGTGGTCAGTATCTATCAAAAGTGGTCCATGGAAGGAACAGTGGTGAACCGGTGACAGGGTCATGGGCGGCCAAGGCTCACTGATGCACGTAGGGAGCGAAGGCTGGACCATGTGATCCGATCCAACAGACGAGCTACTGTTGCTCAAATTGCTGAAGAAGTTAATGCTGGTTCTGATAGAAAGGTGTCAGAAAATGGGGACCAACACAATATTAGGCAGCTGGTCATAATCGTATGCCTGGTCTATGTATATAAGTACACGTCTTAAAATGATATGACACGTCAGGAATATGTTTTATCTATACCATAATAGCATGAGCCCACAACTGATACCTCAGAAATGGCTTCACACTGATGAAATGTTGATGGAGTTGATGGTGCATTGAGTTTTTTTTTTTTTTACAGCAGCACAATATTTGAATTCACCATGTATTCAAGCAAGAAGCTGCTAGCTCTCTGCACACACACACACACACACACAGACCCAGCAGGTAGGGTCATATAGTGCAGGTGCAGCAGCTGCAGACCACACCATGATAAGGCCTCGACCTGACATCTGCCCTAACTGAGACTAACTGTTTAGCTGCAGATACCCACCTGCACACTGCACAGACACATGAACCTGGTAGATTTTTTAGTCCATCTACACCTAATACACACTAGCTGCATGCCTTCTACCTTGAAGGATGGAGTGAAAAGGTGACGTTTGCTCCCAGTTAAGCTGCTGAGTTTAATTTAGTGAGGATGCAGTGATTGATGTAAAGGCTGAATGATGTGACAAATAATAAATGACTAACATAAAAGAGATGCTGGCTTTACCTTTTCCTGTCAGAGGAAAATCCACTATGAGAAACACTGCTGACAATCAAACTGGCATGAAGTTTTCAGATTTCACTTGATATGTAATTTGGTCAGTGCCTGTGTACTGTAAGACTGGCAGAAAAAAAACATGGCATTAAATCTTAAATGTGTCTAAGAGTTAAAGGTGCTAACTATGAGAGAGATGGAAAAACCTCTCCTATACAAACTGACCTGAAATTTTTAAGGTTCAGCGGTTTAAAAGGATGACTTTGAAGCTAGCATATTCATGCTATTTATGTTGCTAATAAATATCTTGAATAAAAGCCAAAAATAAAAATACTCAAAGAACACAAAGCTGCAGCTCTGCATCACATAAAACATTGCATCATGTGCATCATATAAAATTTGAGATAGCTTTTAGATAGGCTGAGTTCTCTATGTGGGTCATTTATCTTTGTATATTAAGGTATACAAACGTACTATTGTATAGGATGTCATACTTAACACTATATTGTGCTTCAGATGCTTCATTAAGTTGTGTTTGTTGTTTAATGTGCAGTGACTCAAGTGTTTTAACTCATTGTGCTCTTGCACACTTGTCAGAATGCTTACAAACGCTTCGAGTACATTAGAGCTTTAAAAATGTTGTCCACCAGGAGGCAGCACACATGTCAGGGCTTACTGAAGTCATAGCCTATCGTAGTGGTTTAGTCAGTGCCTCTGCAACAGACTACTAGATGGTGTGGACCATTAAGGTGCCAGAACTTTGCAACATGAGCGTCAAGAACCTTTAAGAACAATGGAAGTGATAAGCAACTGCTTATCGAATAACGCTATTATCTACAGCTGTTTTCTTGTGCCAATATAATTTAATGTATGACAATCCAGGCTGCCAGTTAAACGTTTTTAAACACTTTTTAGCAAAAAAGTTCAGTTAAACCACACGAAATGATTGTAAGAAATGTTGCGTGGAAGTGAACTAAGAAAAGTTGACTATTTTTACGAAAAAAACAAGTTGATTTATTTGTGACTATTTATTGAAATGCAGTTGAAAACGCCTTATCTGGATCGCTCTAATCAGGCCCATGCATTAGCACAGCATGTTAACACTGCTGTATGACAGATTTAGATTTAGAAATAAACTCTTTACAGTAAACAAGTCACTTGCCTTCAGTGAAGCAGATACTTAGAGTCATATTACAATCAGTGTGTGAGCGATGAAGGAGTCCTTAAGCAAAAAGATTCAGGTGTTTGAGAGAGCACTAATTTAATGAGGTCTTTATTTAGTCAATAATGGCTGCAATGTCAAAAAATAAATAAATAAATAAATAAATACATAAACACATTTGCCAAAACACGCCATCTCACAGCTCCAGGCTCCATGATTCAATATTGACATCAGGTTACAGTCTGTATGGAGTTTTGCATGTAGGCTTCCTGTGGGTTCTCTGTTTTCCTCCCACTGTCTAGGAACATACAGATAGGTAGATTTGCTTGTCTCTGTGTGTGTGTGTGTGTGTGTGTGTGTGTGCCATGTGTACGCCATGTGTACATGGAGTCTCCTCATTGCGTCCTGTGTTCCTGGGATAAGCTCCAGATTTTTAAGCTCACCAGGATAGAAAAGATTCAGTATTCAGCTTTTGATGAGGTTGACAGGAAGCTATACATTTTTATATCATGCCATTCTATAACTGTAGCTCCCGGGCAAATAATATCATATGTATATAGAGGTAGAGATTATATATAGTAATATGGACCTCTCTTTCTAAGAGCCCTTAGATCATCAGCCTCAGAATAATACATGTATCTCATTACAGTAGAGCTAATGAGCCTGTCTCCCATTTGCTAAATGACACACAGTAAGTCATTCGTGTAGTCAGAATATCTTCACCTGTGTCACCATGCAGGAGGAGAACTATCCTGCTAACAGCACAAAACTAGCTCTAGTCTTTTATTTCTGATTCCAAATAGTGAAATAAAAGTGAGCCATAATACACATCTAGTCATGAATGCTCTTCTTTGTCTGTTTAATGAATGTTACTTGAAACTTGAAAGTGGGACTCTTGCAGGGTCACTTGACACTTGAATGCATTTTTTCTGTATGCTGCATGTAGGAGCAAAGCCAGACTGTTGACGTAGGTGCACTACTACACACTGGCCTAGAGGCAGTGCTACTATTATGTAACCTGGTAGAGCAAGTCAGTGGAGGGTTTTACTCATTTCTTCCCACAAGTATCAGATCACTTTCCTGTAGTCGCCTTGTTCTTACTGAGTAAGCAAACCCACAAAAACCGGGCAGAAATATTTTTTATTCAGGGTGGTTAGATATTCACGCCAGCAAAATCAAACCAGCTCTGAGAACAAGAGTCTAAATTCATTCTGCAAAATGTAAACAGAGCCCATGAGCGGCTGCTTTCCTTGAATTGTACGCCTTAGAGCTGTTCTGTTCACCCAACATGCATGAAGCAGAATAAAATAGATGTGCTTGGGAACTTTTTGTTGCCTCTTCTCAGTCGGGTGCACTAGGCCATTAACTGTGGCCTAAAATAAACCGGCCGTGTTTCAAGTTGACACTCCTCTGTAAAGTTCTTAGGGGCGAATGAAATTGAGCATGTAAAGAATGTGCAGTGTTTCAGTAAGAGAGCTTCAATCTTGTGTTAATGCTCTCCTTGAATGATAGCTGGCTGAGTACAGCAAGAAATATAGGCTACATTTCAGGGCTTCTTCAGCGTGTGGAACAAAACCTGGTGCTTAAAAATATGTGGAGGTTTTGTTTCTACGCCTACTTATGCCACTGACTGCATCTTCACACACACATACACACACACACAAGCAATGGGCTCCACAGGCCCTGGGCTGATCCATCTTGTTGCTGAGGTGTTTGGGTAATGAGGACTCCTGCTTACATAAGCCTGACTGTTGCTGGCATGGCCAGTCTGGCATGTTTGAATAAGTCAGTCTGGATTCCCACTGAAGAACATGTCTCTGGGGAGACAGTCTAAAGCGCTCTCCAACAACAGGGGGCTCAGAGCAGCTCCGGTTGCAAAGGATGAGAGGAAGACACACTGGTACATGAAGATCATGGAGGGCTTTGTGCCACTCAACACACTCCACACTTCCTGGTGCTGCTTTGATATTAGCTCCAGAGGAGTTCCTGGCCTCCAGTGCTGCCTAAAAAAGAAAAACCCAGAGAGCCCTGAAGTGAACAGCCTGACCCGAGTGACTCTGCTGATTGTTAGCCTCAAGGTTTTTTATTATGCAAATGAAAATGGGTTTGATTATGACTACAGTGAGGCGGTGCATAATATGCACATATGGAATATATACGGATGCTGGATAAATATTGAAGATATGGACAGTTAAAAGACAAGAAGACAGCTTCAGCTGATATTGAGCACCCCTGGACATGTAATATTTCCTAAAGCCTAAAATAATATAAAATGACTTGTATTTGTATTCCTCTGTAATCTTGTGCAACTTGATACATGCTGTGATTTATTAAACACTCTGTATTTGCTTGAATTTTATGTTTATTTGATTTAATAGGTTAACAGTGAGAAGGGATACAAAATCCAAGCATTTATATAAGTTTCTAGGGTTGATTTCACAGATGCTTTTATCTAATACGGCTTACGTGTGAACCTGCAATTAATAGACAAAAAAGGAAACAGGTTGGGTTCAGAATCTGTTTGTTCCCCTTTGCTCTATATACCTGCAGTTTTAGCTTTCTCCTTATAAACACTCCTGTAAGACAGCTCACGGTCTGAGACAGATAGATTAGATATAGCCTAGGTTGGCTTAATCTCCCAGCTCAACCGGAGTTATAAATTCGTCTGGGGATCATGTATTGATTGGATCAGAGCTAAACAACATTGATTTAAGTCATTTAATAGCATCAGCCCGGAATTACAGCTAATTGTGCTTATGGTGTAAGCCACCAAATATTAGCACCTAATTGGATTCTGCATTTCTTCCCAATGCGAAAATGCAATTATTCTCAACTGTCTATAGATTCACAATCAAGCGTGTATTATCCCTGATGACTGTTATACCAAAACAAAATTCAACTTATCAACTCTGAAAAGTGGGAATGGAATTCTAATGAACTTATTATTAAAATGGCTGATTATTTTTAACAGGAGTGCGCAAATTGAGTGCTGTAGGTTGATTATAGGGAAATGATGTAGCAGGATCCACTGTGTAAATACAGTATATAAAAGTGAGGGGAAAGAGGAACTGTGTTCCTAATAGTTTTAATAGAAACATCAGAGTTTGAGCTCTAAATACTTTACTTCAGGGACTACTGGAACATTTTGACAGAAGAGCTTTAAAAATATAAAATATAATTGCGCAATGTATTTTATACAACAGAGATACAGGTAAAAAGGAATAAAGCATTAATACCATAGAGAACTGACTAACAAGGTCATATTTGTTCCAAATCAGCCAATAGTCTTTAACCCAAACAACAAAAAATATTTATGAAACTCTGAGTGCAAGTCCCTGATATGTTGAACTTTACCAGCATTATTAACCTTACTGTTTTTGTTTCATTGCTTGCTGAACAGACCCACTGCATTAATCTTCCCAGCGGTGTCCAGATCAGAAATCCTGTATATTTAGTTACATGGCTTTACTTCAATACATTTCGGCGCTTATTACCTTTTGAGTACAAATATGTTCACTCAAATCTATTAGTGGTTAGTACAGAGATTTGGGATGGGTGTATTTCATAAGCATATGTCTGAGACCTAAAGGCTTTGCCTGGCAGAATCTGCAGATTAAAGGAACCTTGAAGTTCAATAATGTTAGCCTCAGGCTGCAAGACACACATAAGTGATTTCCTCCATCTGACGTTTGCATCAGCGGACCCCAAAGTCTCACACCTGACATCTCACCTTTAGTTCACTCAGAGTACTCTTGCCTCAAACATAACTGCTGATAGAAATATACAAAGGAGACAGTATGGAGGATGCTGTTGATGTTCCTCTTATCATTTAAAAATAGTAGGTCGTAACACATATAGTGCCTTATGTATATACATCTTTCCTACTAAAGTGTAGCAGAATTGTGCTATTTAGGGCCCGGCTGCCTCAGCTGCTGTGTGTGACAGGAGGAGCACAACTGGTGAAATGAACTTGAATGATCTACAGAATCAGCACAAAATACCTTATCTCAACAAAGCAGACTTCCAGACCAGCAATTGTGACATGTGAATGTTTTAAGTGCAGCTAGAAATATTATACTAAAAAAAAAAAAAAAAAAGGAAATGTAAACTTTTTACTAAAGGTAGGCTTCTTTCTGTATAACCACTGAGTCACTCTACTCCACTAGTATGCATCAATGCAGAGCTCAATTCTGTGTGTGTATTAGTGTGTGAACGTGTTTGGTGATAAATTTGGGTGCAGTGAATGTGAAATGGATCTAACTGTAAATTAATCATTCCCTGACATATAACAGATTCAATCATCGTACGTCACCATGCTACTCGTTTTATCTATTTTTTTGTTGTGGGCTTTTCAAGTTTTCTTGTCTATACAGCACACACTACCTTTTCCTTCTCTTTCCTTTTTTTGTACAGCACATTGTACACAGTAACACACACATCTGCACTTTATTCCTAATAGTCAACACTGATCCGCCTTCATATACCCAACTTTATATTTTTCTGCATACTTCTCTTTTGCCATATGTACATTAAATTCTATTTTTATTACAATTTTATTAAAATGCTATGATTGTACTGTGTTTGGATTTAAGCATTTAAAATGGCTTTGACATGAAAAGGGGGAAATAAAAAATATATATAAAAAGTTAGAAACTAAAAGCAAAATCAATATTTGAAATATTTTGAAACCAGGTTTTGCCACGATTTTATCAAGCTCCAAACATAATCAGAAATTTATTGATTGCCATTAATGCTTTAAAATAGAGCATCTGACCAATGTATTATTTATGATAATAAAGGCCATTCATGTATTCGTTGGAATCGTTGTGCCACAGACAGAAGTAAAAAAAAAAAAAAATCCATTTAACTCAAGCGTACATAACCTGTCATCAGCTAAAAATATCAATACTCTGAAAACTCTGCAATATAATACGTCCAGACAGTACCCATTATGGCATTTCTAGCTGTTTCAATTGAATTTGTTTTAGGGAGTTGATGGATTACTTTTAGGATTACTAAAGAAAAAAATAGTGCGTTTTGTATATGAACTTACTATTATGATATCATTTAATAATTTGGAATTATTCATTTTCATAGTAGCACACCCTACTGGGCTTAGAGAATAGAATAATTTAGCGAATTGCTCATATTAAAGATTAAACTATGCAAATTTAATAATCATGCAATACAAGGCAATCAGACTACAAGTCATACAACATGGACTATCAGTGAGGAAGTGTAAAATAAAAACAAAAAAAAACAGACAAATTTGCTGTGAATTCACCAGAGAAATCAATGACCCATTTTCACATGTTTGCACAAGCATCTGTCTGGACTCAGGGGTTTCTCATGTACGATTCACGAGAGTCATTAATGTGATAGGATTACAGCAGGGTTTCTACTTCTCTTCACTTTGCATGTTTCCTACAGGAATTAATGATCAGAGTGCCTAAAGGCAAATCTAATTGTAGGATAATGAGACAGATCTCAAAATGAGTCATGGAATAACCTGGACTGTTTCTTTTAAACTTATGCTGGTCTTTAAGGGATCTTGGTCGTGAGTTGCACTAGATAAGGGCGTCTGCTAAATGCCAGAAATGAATCAAGGTAGTTCGTGGACTTGCTGTGAACTACTTAAGTGGATAAGACATGATCGAGCCATATCAGCATTCTTGTGAGGTCTGAAGGTGCACTGTACATGTGTGTGTGGTGTGTGTCTATCTATCTATCTATCTATCTATCTATCTATCTATCTATCTATATAACCAGAAATCAGTAAAAAAAATACATTCCTTCAGATACCATAAAAAGGCTGCCTTCTTGCCATAGTCCATCCTGGTGCCATGTGTTCCCCACAAAAACCCGGCCTGTCGCCGGTCCATCACTGTTCCTTCCTTGGACCACTTTTGATAGATACTGACCATTGTAGACCGGGAACACCCCACAAGAGCTGCAGTTTTGGAGATGCTCTGATCCAGTCATCTAGCCATCACAATTTGGCCCTTTGTCAAACTCGCTCAAATCCTTACGCTTGCCCATTTTTCCTGCTTCTAACACATCAACTTTGAGGACAAAATGTTCACTTACTGCCTAATATATCCCACCCACTAACAGGTGCCATGATGAGGAGATCAGTGTTATTCACTTCACCTCTCACTGCTCATAATGTTATACCTAACTGGTATATACTTTTTGAACCACTTACCGCAGTTACAGTGCACGTTTCGTATTATAATGAACTGGAAAGGCTTTCCCCTAGATTTTGAAGAATGCACAGGGGCATTGTCGTGTTAGAACAGGTTTGGGCCTCTTAGTTCAAGTGAAGGGAAATTGCCATCGAGGTCAAGTCAAGAAGATTTTCTGTTGACATTTCAAGCATATATAGCTGACGCAGTACATAGTGAAAAGAAACGTTTCTTCAGGACCATGGTGCAACATAAAACAACACAGAGACTAACATATGGGTGTAATGGTCAGGTGTCCACAAACAACTGACCATTTAGTGTATATTGTGTAATTAAGACTTTATGTTTGCATTTCCCCCAATGTTTATCCATTGTGGTTGTCATCAAAGTCTGTTAACTATTGTTAAGAAGTTCTAATAAGAAGTTAATAATATTTATGTCACATATATGAGTTAACGACTGGTTCATTTCTGTCCAAATGAACGCGCACATTGCCGAAATTCCTTAGAAGACAAACGCGCTCTTGGACACCACTCATTACCAAATGACGTCCTGAGAGTAACTGACGTTAGGAAACTGGGACTTCCTAGACCAGCTCAGTCGCCATTGCGGCTCACGCATTCCTCGTTTTCCACTGCAGCAGTTCCGGAACACGACCCAGCCGCTTGGAGCCATTGTGGCGCCGGCCACTCCAGTTTCATAACCTTGAGAGGGCGGAGCCTGGGTTTTGTGGAAGCAGAAAGAGCAGAGGAGAGGAGCGGCTGGACAGAGAGCGGAGCGGGGAGAGAGCTGGAGCCGCGGTGGAAAAAACTAGGGACAGACAGCGAGTCCCGTATGATAGCGGAAGCTATGAGCGCGTATTTACGGAGCGTCTCCATGCGATGAATATTTTTTCACTTGGTTGCAATTTTGGCTCCAGGGCGACTTGTTCTTGTTAAAGCGAGTCGGGGAGAATAGTTTTGTCTCGGTTTGGAGGGGCAGACAGCTCGATTGCTACACTTGAACGCTGAAAGCTGTACATGTGGCGAGTTGTTTCAGAAAGCTGATACAGAATAAACCTGGCCGCGAGTTTGTTGTAAGCGCCGGATTAATTAAAGGGAGTCGGGGGAAACAAGCAGAAGGTGGGGCAGAAGAGTGAGAGCTGAGCGGGCTGAGCGCTTCCACTCTGTTCGCCCCCTTCTCAACTCAATCCCTCACGGACATTTTTTTTTTTATTTTTTTGGGAGAAAGAAAGAAAAACACGAAGATATTTTCGCTGGAATTTGGGGAGCGTTCACAAGCGCCTGTTATTTCGGCTCACTGGGAGCTCGTGCACTCCAGAGTGTGATATTTCCCGCCGTGGACACATTTCGGGCAGGAAATTGTCCCGTCTGGTTTTTGGACCATGGCCGACGACGACGTCCTCTTCGAAGACGTTTACGAGCTGTGCGAGGTCATTGGGAAGTAAGTGTCATGTTGTAGCTTTCTTACCCCCCCCCGCCCCCCCGCTGCAGTTTACCATGGATTGATGTTTTGTGCACGAGCTGATCATTGTGGATGTTAAAAAGCCCATATTGTCTTATGACTACACTACAGGTAGCTTGTCCAGGCTTTTAATGACCTGTACCTTTAATGACCATCTTATTTACCTTTAGGTATGTCACCTGGAAACGTCAATCTAGCAGACATTTAAAACAATTTAATGTGCATAGTTGGTCCTTGAGCTCCACTTTACAAATATATAATAATATATACACCACATGCACCTTCCCAGGTAAAAGAGACTCACTTTCTCTCAGGGTCAGGGTCACGGTGAATCCGCACTGTATCCTGGGACTACGTCCTGGTTGGGATGTCAGTTTATCATACACAAATTCACACACTGTGGGACAAATTTAGAATGACCGGCATGTGGAAGTGGAAGAAAACCAAGAAACCTGGATCAAACTGGGTATACTGGAGATGATGTGAGACGGCGGCACTACAGGATATGTGGGAAAATCCATACTACATAAGTACATGCAGTGGAAGCACGTACTATGGTACTTTTATTTTTCAGAAGTTATGCACTATGAATTTTTATTTTCATGCCTCCTGAGCAGTCTGAGCTTCAGCAGTATAGGCAGTTTGTAATTGTTCAGTGATAATTGTGTAAGATATTCAGCTTGAGCAAATCTGTGGTACAAGTTTGGTGACTTTGGGAAGTTTTGTGACACAAGGGTGGGTCCACACATGTATCAGCAAGCTCACAAAGTTATAGAGCTCACGGTGAAACCATTCATTGAGCCGTGCTTTGAAAGACACTTGGACTGTGGTGGTATGCCTCGAAAGAAATATAAAGGAAGGAGGTATAGGGTGAAATGTTTTTAGACACCATGCAACGTTTAGTGTCTGGTTCAGCCCTCCTTGTTGAAAGAACCATTAAAAAAAAATACTGTTAAAGACAGTGAAAATGAAGCTGAAGTCACAGCTGACTTTTATTTCAGTCATTGGTCAGATTATGCACCAGATGATCACCTGATGAGAAAATCCTCTACCAACATGTATAATCAGCGTACATATGTGGGCGGGAAAACCTAATATTAACCTTTCATCTGTCATGTGTTGCAGGAGGTGGTTAAGTCTGTATTCTGTAGTATCCAAAAATGAATGAAAGATCATTTTGATGTGTTTTTTTTTTTCAGAACTGTTCTCTGCTACCTGGATTCATCTGCTCCTCAACCTTTTCACTCACTTTCACTTTCTTTCTTTGTGTTCTTTATGTTTCAAGCAAAGAAAGACACAAACCCTTGTACTATATTGTGTGTGTGTCTGTGAGGAAGAGAGAGAGAGACAGACAGATAGATTGGGGGGGAGAGGTGGAGGGGTATAGAGAGGTGGAGGGGTAGAGAGAGAGAGACAGATGGAGGGTGAGAGAGACAGACAGACAGATGGAGGGAGAGAGGGAGACAGACAGATGGAAGGAGGGAGAGAGAGAGGGAGAAAGACAGGTGGGGAGAGAGAGGGAGACAGACAGATGGAGGGAGAGAGAGATTGAGAGAGAGAGACAGACAGTTGGAGAGAGAGAAAGAGAGAGACAGATGGGTGGGGGGATAGATGGAGGGGTAGAGAGAGAGGGAGACAGACAGAGAGAGAGAGACAGACAGATGGAGAGAGAACGAGAAGGATTAAGAGACAGACAGACAGATGGAGAGAGAGAAAGGGAGACAGACAGATGGAGGGAGAGACAGACTGACAGACAGATGGAGAGAGAGAGAAAGATTGAGAGAGAGAGAGAGACAGACAGGCAGATGGAGAGAGAGAAAGATTGAGAGAGAAAGAGAGAGAGACAGATAGACCGACAGATGGAGAGAGAGAAAGGGAGACAGACAGATGGAGGGAGACAGGGAGAGACAGACTGACAGACAGATGGAGAGAGAGAGAGAGAGAAAGATTGAGAGAGAGAGAGACAGACAGACAGACAGATGGGGAGAGAGAGAAAGGGAGACAGACAGATGGAGGGAGACAGAGACAGACAGACAGTCAGACACACAGACACGCACAGAGAGAGACTTGCTTGTGTTTCTGCACTGAGACCCTCATTCTGATTTAGTTGCTCATCAACTTGTGTCTTTCTTCATGTCCAGTTCTTTGATGTTAATGAGGAAGTGTTTGTCTCTCTGTTAATTTGGACCGTACAAAATTGTTAATATAGTGCAGGGCAGGAGGCCAAGATGATTTTCTAGTAATTTCCTGTGCCATATTTTGTTGTCAGGACATGTTAGTTATGTTGACAATATACTCCAGTAAGGACACCTGCTGTATATATTAATGCTGTTTCTAAGAGAAAGTAATGATTAGATGAACAGGAACACGTATTAGGTCGTAATGTGCTGTGGGTGTAGCTGCTAGGTTTTTAGCTGGTGTTTCGTTTTTCAACAGGATTTGTCAGTTAGCTGGAGAATTTAAAAGTTGCGATCAATGCTAGTGATCTTGCTAACGTCAATCAGACTTAGCCTCTGAAGTAGAGAGAAGCCCATGCTTCCCATACAGACCTCTCAGTCTAAAACTGTCCCTACACACACACACACACACACACACACACACACACGGTGCATCTGTACACTGCAATAAAAAGCTCGTTGAATTTACCTGATTCAGATGTGTTCCAAATGACTGAATGGAGTAACATTATGTATAGCCAACATGATTCGTTCACTTATTTTCAAAGCCCTGAATAAAATCAAACACCAAGCTCACACCCGAGATGAGAACTGAACCCACGGCACTGTTGTTTTGCAACAGCCGCATTACCACTGCGCTATTCCATCCTGCATGCTTTAATTTCCTGAATTGAATCTTATGTATATAGTTGTATCACATCCTGCTCAGATTTCATGATGTAACTACATTAATACTACATGAACTGATCACACTCACTGCGTATCATTCAGTCTAGTAATTAGAAGGTTGTTTAAATTCAGTTTAGTATAAGCAATTGAAATATAATATTTTTACATGAACTACGCATAATATTCTTTCTTAAAGTAATCTGAACACATATTCCATTTTTCTCACTGTATCATATACAGCATCATGAGCCAGAAAGTGTTGCTGTGGGTGCAGGCTTTTTGTTACACACCTGACCCAGACATTTAGCTACATCTACAGCGATTCTGATTAAAATCATAATTATTCCCAAGCAAAAGACACACACTACCATGTCTCTTCAGCCCTTGTTTATTTCTGTTTTTTTCTGTGGGCCAAAATCACCCAGCATCCTGGACCACCTTCTTGCAGAGACATTTTTGAATGGATTGTACGGCTGCTCTGTGTTTTTTTTGCTTTAGATGTTGTTTACAGGACAAGCACTTTTCTTTCTGTACTATGTTGCCAAAAGTTTTTGGACACCCCTTCAAATCATTGAATTCAGGTCTTGGGCTTGGCCCCTTAGTTCCAGTGAAAGGAACTCTTAATGCTTCAGCATACCAGGACATTGTGGACAATTTCATGCTCCCAACTTTGTGGGAAGAGTTTGCGGATGACCCCTTCCTGTTCCAGCATGACTGCACACCAGTGCACAAAGCAAGGTCCATAAAGGCATGGATGAGGGACTTTCGTGTGGAGGAAATTTATTGTCCTGCACAGAGTCCTGACCTCAACCCGATAGAACACCTTTAGGATCAATTAGAGCGGAGACTTTAGGCAATACTTTAGGAAATGTTTGGCAATATAGTGTATCAGAGCATCTATTTTAGCTGTCAAAATGTCATGCTGTTAATCCAGCAAATGTTTTGCTTAGTCAGGACTGCAATAATATTCCACAGGATGTGTGCCTGTGTGGCATTGTTAGGGGGAAAAATGAATACAAGGCAAAATGTGTTTGAAATCAATATCTTGAAATAGGCCGGAGTTGTGTAGAAATGAGTACGGATTTAAGTGCCGGTTTTACATCGGATTCATCAACCAGTTGTACAGCATCTAGATTAGCAGTCCGCTTCAGCTGGGTGAGAAAGAGGCCCTTGCATTCCTTTACACATCATAGCCCTTTATTTACACGTCATATGCGTACTTCAAGCCCCATTTACCCTCGTATACATTTCAATTACGTTAAACACAGCCTCATTTACACACATGACGCACATGTCGGCCAGTGAGAGGAAAGCGTTCAGCAGCCTATAAAGATCTGAGGAACATGTGCCTATTACTCACTTAAAGGACTAATGAGATGATAAAGATACACACCTGCTCATTTTCATTTACAATTACAAATGATACACGCTTCCACCGAACCCCACTGCGTTTATTTTAATCTGAGGTTCCTGTGTGCACAGTGCACATTATTTTTATTACTCTTCATTTATTTCTTTGCTGTTTATACGACACTACTCGGTGTACTTGTGTCGCTGCAATATGTAATGATTATACCGATATTCCTTTTTATTACTCAAGCATTTTTCAGGTTGTTAAATTATTTTGCACAAATTCACACACATGTGGAGCAGGTGTGAATCTGACACACAGATACACTGGAGAGTTCGTTACAATCAGGATTTGACCGTACAAAGCTTTAGGGAATAGAAGCTGCTGTCTTTCTCCCAGAAATCCTATAAATTCGAGAATGGTGTAAAGCCACTGATTTGCTCTAGTAGTCTCTGAGAATGATGCTGGAGGATGTCACAGGCTAATGGCATTTTTGCTGGTTTGTAAATGAGTCAGCGATCAGAGCGGGCTTGGAGGCTCAGGTCACAGTTGTGTGCTGGTCGATTTCACTTCAGTTACTTCTCTACTAGATTAATCCAACGCCAAACCTCTCTTAATAATGTTAATTTTATGTTGATAGAAGAACGCCGGTCTTCCATTTGCATTGTCAGTTAGGCGTGACACACACGCACACACAGGACAGTTTACATAGTGGTTCTGTGACACATGGTGGGAATTGACCTTACGTTACGCTCATATGGCAGCCTGCAGGCTGGTCCCCACTGTGTCAAAACAGGCACGTCTCTGTATTTAACTGAAATTTTTATTAGATTGCATTAGTTCCCACCAGTCAGCATCATTTAACACGCCTCCCTGACACAGAACAAAGCAAACCGCCACCTGTGACACAATTAAAATGCAGAACTGAGTGTGTGTGTGTGTGTGTGAGAGAGAGAGAACTAATAACTAACCATAAAAGTGTTTAACAAATCAAAACTATCTCATATTTTAGATTAGTTGCCCTTTGCCTTGATAACAGCTTTGCGAATGCTTGGTATTCTGTCAGCTCGCTTCCTCACATAATCACCTGAGAGAATTTTCCAGCTGTTTTGAAGGAGCTCGCACATATGCCGAACACTTGTTCACCACTTTTCATCTTAAAGATTTAATTATGCGTGTCCAAACTTTTGACTGGTGGTATACATCATTTTAATTTATTATAACCATTGAATATACAACCAAAAGAGTCAAACCAAAAGTCCAAAAAATAAAAAGTCTAAGGAAAATAAACATCTCGTCCTTCCCTGTATTGTGCCCCTTTGTACCCAGCCTTCCTTCCTGGAGCGGGGCTTCTGTTTTTTTTTCAGCTCTAAATGGAAATAATGAGGTCACTAGAAGTGTGTGTCACTAGCTTTGATTTGTAGATGAGAGACATGTGTTCCTTGGAGAATGCTGGAGGGTGACAAGCATGACTTCCCCTGACAGTGTTTTGACTTCCCATGGCTTCGTATTGCTCCGAGCTCAGTCGATGGCAGCGGTGACTCAGGACCCTCATCTTTAAACCCTGTGTTTAGGGGTTCTCTCAAATCACGTCTCATATCACGTCTCATATCTTTTTTTACAGATTTTTTTGATTCACCGCTTTTGACTTTTGAGTTTATACATACAGGTTTAGGCAGTTTCTATTCTGCATCCACATTATAACGTGCCAGTAATCATGAATCTTGGTTGGGAAAAAAATAAAAAGTGAGTGCTTTTGTACTGTTGATTTTTAATAAAGGCTATCCAGTGCTTCACAAATAACCTAATACCTGCTTTAGAAACGCACACTCAAGAATTAAGTGAACCATATTGTGAAAACCGGTTTCACTATGACTAACCCCGAGAGCTGTAGAGGAACAGGAGCCCTGGCAGTATCATGGGTTTGTGATAGGATGGGCGTAACAGGAGTGGAGATTTACGGCTTTACGGTATTTCCACAGGAATGGTAATAAAATGCGCATTAACGTCATGCTAGTGCTATTGAAAGTACCCGTGTTCATAGCACCAATAATGTGTCTCCTAAGAGTTCTGCTTCTCAGGTTAACCTTAGCATTAACCTTGTATCATGTTAATGACCTTTTGAACAAAAAGCTTGTTTCCTGGCGAGTCTTGTAGGTGTCTGAGAAAACAGGATTTTGTATTTTTTTATTTTTTATTTTTTTTCCACATATCTGGCTGAACATTTCATGTGCGCTTATTATTTGCTGTTGTTTTGAAAAGTAGAACTTTTATGCACAGTTGCACATAACGACAAGAGCATTGTGTTCTCACAGCGCATGCATGAAATATTTAGATGCTTCAGTTTATCTGCTTGACTGAAAACAGCTTTGTGGCATCACTAGGTAAGTGATCATCCTCCCAGAGCATCTGACAGTTAGTATATCGATAGTCTTCAGATTATTCCTTATTGTTTTTTTGGTGAAAGAAAGCCCAATACTGCCTGTTCTCACAGAACACTGTCCCATCTGCTCAACGGCTTATTTTTGTTTGTGCACACCTGAAATACCTTTGAATGAAGCTGGCACTATTTCCCAAAATCTAAACCAATACAAAGTAGCATGGTGGCAGGGAGCATCACCGGGTCACAATACCAGGGAGTCCAGTGTAATCCTGACCTCTGGTAACCATCAGGTGTACATGAATGTGTGTATGTGTGCACAGTGCCCTGTAATGCAATAGTGTCCTGTCCATGCTGTGCTCCAGCCTCATGTCCAGTGTTCCCAACAAGGATAAAGGATTACTGAAGATGATCAGTTCATCAGAAATAATTCAAGATCATTTTGTGTGTGAAAAACAAAGGAGCATATCACAAGTTAGCTTTCAGATCTTCTGCATGTTACAGTATGTGAGATGCCGAAAAGACTCGCAGTCAATGTTAAACAGCAAACCACAACAGATATTTCTGGATTTGCACATTATATGGAAATTAAAGAAAAAAAAACACAAACAAAAAAGGCTGTCATTTGTTACAGTCAGTTGCCCTCCTTAATATAAACATTGAGCTCGGTCACAGAATATTATTACTGCAGAAAATATCCCAAATACATATAAAATATCCCAAGGAAATCTAAAATATCATGACGTTATTTTATCCCCACCCCCGAACTAGGTTCAGATCCTTTCTAGTGAAGCTCTGGTGAGATCTTTCTTCACAGCCGTGGCAGTTGTCGCTGTCAATTCTTAATGGACACTGCACTGAGTACTACTACACTGATGGACCTTTTCAGGTCAGCAGCCTCATTAAAGCCCAGCAGACAATGTTTAATTACACCTCCAACCGGGAATTTAAAGAGCTTTTCGACATCTTGGCTGACCGAGTGGCCATTTTAGTGCTTTTCGGTATTCTGTATGCACAGTTGTGTCTCACCTGAGCTGCTGACTGCTGCGGTTTAGTGGGTTTAGTGCAGTGAGCAGTGCAGCTGTGTGAGCCTCTGGCTGCAGGTGTGTTCACTATATTACACACAATGAAAAGCGAGTAGGAAAATACTTTCGGTATTCTAGATTCTCATTAAACAAGAAACGCTTTTAAATTACACCTTTTGTATGTGCTTTACACCAGAGAGTTCCCTTATATTTGTTAGTGAACGAGTGTCCTCAAATATAAGCTTTATATTCGGTATTTACGATTATTTACACAAGCATAAGCATCCATAAACATGTAATGAGAATTATTATTATTTATTTATTTATTTATTTATTTATTTATTTATTATTAATCTGTTCATTTTATTTATTTATTTAGTTATTTATTTTAGTTTTGGGATTGTGTTTGTCTGCACCAGTTTGCAGCACATCTCTAAAAGGTCTTTCACACTGGCAGTTTAGTCTAAAACAGAGCACAGTTTACAGGAAAAATTGGTAACGTGAACACTGACATGTGTGCCAGGAAGCGCAGTGCGGTACAGAACCCGAGACTTCCTGTAGGAGGTGGTGTGAGTTCGGTTAGACTGGAACTGTGCCGTGATTCCCTTCGAACTCAGCTCATACTCGGGTCCGCACTTGTTCAGGAAGTAAAGTAACCTGTGCATCCGTTTTAGCCGATTACCACCACATCATTAGTTTCCACAGCACACATCCCACAGGAAAACGTTGTGGATCAGAGAAGAGGTCAGATGACGCAATACCCACAAACTATCACAATCAGATTCAGCAAACATGCCCAGTGTGAAAACCACCTTAATCTTTCATCTGTTTAAGGTGCTCTGTCTGTATAAAGGCAGAAGCTAGTCTGTAGTATCTGTGATTGTAGTCTTGCTCTGAGAGGTGCCATGTGAAGGCATCATCTTGACACTCATGGCTCTGGTGCCCTGACTAACTCACCTGATTAACTACTTTCTGACCTATAGCTTCAGATTACTTGCCCTATTGTCCTTTGCTGTAAAGGTAAACACTGTATAAATGGCTTTATCCTCTGTTGCACTGATCCTTCCATCTGTTTACCAGGGCACTTAATTGCTCAACTTGAAAAATTGGAGCATATTTTGAGCATCGAACACCATTAATAAACGAAGTCTCCTGAGTAGCGTGACAGAGAAGCATTCACCCCTGATGAGGAATTTGAATCTATCACAATGCCCAAGCCATCTGTGGATAAAGTGCAGTAGAGATAAAACTGGACGGATTCTGTGGAGGAGAGGAATGGCATACTTTCTCACCCCTCTTTATCACAGCCACACTAACAAATCATGGACATCTGTGAACTTTGTGTATATGGAAGAGGGCAGACAGTGATGGCTGGCTTCATGAGGAATCACATGTTAGCCTTCACCCTGGCTGTTTAGTAGTCTTATGACTGATGGGTGGAAATTGATAATGGGTGATGAGTAAAAAAACAGTTTTTACTGCTGATAATTTCAACCAAATAGAGTATCAGCATTTTATACCGTCATTATGAAGCATTATAAAGGAATTCCTGGTATTTTGTGGCTCTTATCTTAGTAACTTAGAAATTGTATATAAATGTATATATCTGAAGTTGTAAAAGTTCTACAGCAATATGAACCTAACATTTAACAGGGAGCTAAAACGTAGAGCGTAGTTAATAAGAAAAGAGCATGAACATTTTCTGTTGTGATTTGGTAATTATTTTAGTAATGCTCTCATTTAGATATTGAAGCCATAGCATATGGCTGTGTGAGTGTATAACAGACAGGCCGTGTTTAGTGTGAGCCACTAGCAGGCTATTAGTTCAGCCCAACTCCCATCAGTCTGGCTTTCTTTCCATCCCTCCAGCTACATGTCACAGCCGCTTATCTACTTTCCCCTCTCTCTCTCTCTCTCTCTCTCTCTCTCTCCGTGGAGTGTGTATGTGTGTGCTCATTGCACTCAGCAATGCACCATAGCTCTTTACATCTTTATCAAGCTCTCCTTGTGTGAGCGCTCTATGCCTTTGCTTAAGTCTGTCATGTTTGTTTGATATGATGTTGCACAGGGTGATGGAGATGATGCACATTGCGCACATCCCCCTGTACGTCCTAGAGTTTGCCTGCACCATCCGATCCCTCTGCTTAACTCAGAGCCTGTAGGTCTCTGAAACAATGGGAGCCTCTGAACCCATCATCTGGCACCAGAACACTAATTTTATATCTCAGCACCAGTTTGTGTCTTTTCTAAAGCTCTCTGTTAATATTGCATGGTTACTGATTTCTGTGCTTCCTGGTGGTTTCAGCAGATCTTGCAGTTTCTTATTTTAATTAGATTAAATTGCTGGGTTTTGTTGTATTTAAGAATGCACATTGCATATTTTATAATCTGCCTATTTTATACACCAATCAATGACTGACAGACAATTTGAACACTGTGGGTTTTTTTTTTTTTGAGGTTGTCAATCTAACATGTTTGGGGAAAATGATAATGTAATATGAACTTTTACCGTGTGGGAATTGTACAGGTCTGTACAACATTAAGAATTTTAATCTTGCATTTCAATAGTCCACCCACTCAAGACTAATAGTCCACCAGATGTGAATGGACCCTCTGTTTATCAGTGTTGCATCATAACTTTAAAGAATCACATTTGTGATCTGTTATGACAGTGGAATGGAACATGGAAAAGTATCCGATCTGATCTGATACTGATTCAGCATTTAATCCCACGCTGAACTTGTTATATGGCTGTTTTATAGTCTGCTGCACTACACTCGGTTTTCCCTTCTGGCAGGTGCACCACTTTAGCCTGCCTCCATCTGATAATAACCTTTTACTATCTCATAAAACTCCATACCAAGCTGTCAAGATCAACTGCACCATTAAGAATGGAACTGGGGAATAATTAGAGGCACTTTTAATACATCTGCTCTAAAGAGACAGGAGTCCAACTCTACACCTACATCCGAAAACACACAGGTATATGATCGCTTAAATTAATGTCATGATTAATCTAAATGACCGTCATCACAGGCCGTTCTGCATTACCTTTTTTGCTAGCAAGACTAAACATCCAAAACAAATTGTCCCTTTTGCTGCACAGCCATTTTACTCTCTGATTCACTGGCTGCTGAAGCACACGTCACCCCTGAGGACACTCCACTTATTCATGCTGTGCAGGATCAAGAAAATAAGTCCTCACAGTTGTTTGCTTTCCATCATTTCACGTGGAATGCATCGGGAAGAAAGTCCTACACGATGCATCATTGACCAGCGCATATCATTGGGATGAACAGAAGGCTATCAAATAACATTTCCAAATTTTCTGCCCATCAATGGCATAAACACCTGCCGATCTATGCCTCTCAGTTTCCTGTAGACTGGTGGGATTTTTTATGGCTTTTGGCTATTGATCAGAAACTACAGAGGACGCGAATGAGGGAACACAGTAAGTTTGAACAGCCTTGCACATGGCTACTCTGAGAGCCATGTCATGTTTTAAAGAGAGAGAGAGAGAGAGAGAGTATTATTTGATTGGGTTCGGCTGACCCTCTAACCTCTCTATGAACTTCAAAAATTTTGATGAGGGCTTTGCTCTTTATCAGAATCTAAAGATGCCGTCAGCTCAGATCCACAGAGACCACCATGTCTTCAAAAAGGCCCTGAGGACACATCAGCCCTTTGACATTTTGGATAGCACATAGCAGCTTTCCCATACCATTTAGCAGTTGTTACAGTCCACAAAGAGAAATGAAACTCCACCAAGAGCTGAGTACTTTTGTATAGTGCACTAAAACACTAAATGTTAAACTACAGAACATTTGGGGTTTTTTTTTTATCCTTCTAAGGTATAATCATTATTTGGCTGTAACAGATACAAGAAGAATCCTGTTGTATTGTAGTTCCACTGGGTTAAAGTGAAATTGTAAGCTGAATTTTAATAGAAAAAAAAAGAAGCAGCAAGCATGTATTACGTCCATGTACGATCCAGACAGGATGGTGAAAACACTGCGGCATTAAGAACAGCACTTAAGCATGTGAGAAGGAGAATATTGCAAACAGTAATCATCCTGTCTTCACAGAAAGCCCAAATTCAATTGTATTTAATGACCTTGTGATTTGCCCGCGAGTGGGAAGCGACACCTAACCGCGTGCGACTGCTGCGTGTCTTCTGTTTTTCACACCGATGAAATAATGCAAAGTAGGTGGCTCTACAGACAGACAATCTGATCTGCTGACTGAACTGATAAAGGAGGCTCTCGTTAGCACAAATTGAGCCGTTTTAATTTAGATATTGGCAGGCAGCTTTGGCACTTGAAAGAGAGTAAGTGTCTGGTCCTTCCTCATGCACCCAATTACCATACTCGCTAACATTTCCTTACAACGTAATCTTCAAAACCACACGCTGCCTCTGGATGTGTCCTGAAGGGATGCACTGGGACCATCTTCCACTATTTTCCTTTTCTCATATATATATATATATATATATATAAATATATATATATATATATATATATATATATATATATATATATAGATATATATATATATATATATATATATATAATTTCTTCACGTTTTTATACGTTCCCTCATTTTCATTCGACATGTATATTTATAGAGAAAATGCCCGAGAAATAAGAATGAATTAGTTTAGTGCTGACACGCCAGTTGCTTGCTTCCTGTTTGGAATGGATAGTAAACTTGTGCTTGACTGGTTATCTCTATAATCAGAGTGTGTTTTCTCCACCACTCTCCTCATCTGGATCCTCCACAGATTTAATCACACTGTCTTGAATTAGAAATCACATAGGGGATGTTGTTGGGTTTTTTTTTTCGTCATTAACTTTTAGCCCATCACCTAACTCTGTGGGCTTTTTATTTATGTTATTTAACCTGTGCGGTTTCATCTTGTATGAAAAAAACATATTGTGGACATTTATGCGCCTCTTATGTAACGTCTGTACAGAACGCTGCTTAATTGTGTGAAACTGTGAAAATACATCAGGCTTATTTATGAGCACATTACTCTGAATATAAATATCGTTACAGAAACATCTTGGATTAATTCATTCTGTAAAATCTCTTCAGCTGTGAAGACAGGAGAGCCGGGATGTTCAATATCAATCAAACGCTCTCTTTTAGCATCTTGTGAATTTATGGGGTGTGGAGCCTTATGATGGGCTTCTGTATTTTTTTGTGTGTGTGTTTTCTTGTATGTGAAACGCATGCTGTTCACGTCATACGGTCTATTCTACAGCTGGCTGATATGACAGGATATCACATCCTGATTCACAAAGGCATTTCTACGTTACGCAATACGCATCATGATATAGATTTGCTTGCAAACTTCAGCAATACAGTAGTGCTGCTTTTTAAAAATTACTGTTTGATACTGTTTTTAATGTTTACATTTCATGTCAGGGCAGCACGGTGGCTTAGTGGTTAGCCTCACACCTCCGGAGTCCTGGGTTCGAGTCTCGCTCCTGCTCAGTGTGTGTGTGGAGATTGCATGTTCTTCCTGGGCTTGGTGGGTTTCCTCCGGGTGCTCTGGTTTTCTCCTACAATCCAAAGACATGCTTCTAGGCTGACCAGAGTCTTTAAATTGCCCAAAGTGTGTGAATGAGTGTGCGCGTGTGCCCTGCGATGGGTTGGCACTCTGTCCAGGGTGTATCTTGCCCGATGACTCCTGAGATAGGCGCAGGCTCCCCGTGACCCAAGAATAGATCGGATAAGCGGTACAGATGATGAAAAAAAAACATTTAATGTCTGCAAAAATACTTTATTCATATTTTTTTAGGAGATGACCTTTTTTGTCAGCGTTAACATTTAAACCACTGACAGGTGAAGTAACATTTGTCATCTTGTTACAATGGCACCTGTCAGGGTGTGGGATATATTAGGCAGAGTATGCTTTTATTTTAATATAAAATCTATATTGCAATATCCATGATATTTCAGAAAAGATAATATATCGTCCTTTCCACCCAGCCTTAGTCTGTACATGATTTAGACAGAGCAGCGTGTGTGACTATTGCACATTCCTTGAGGCTCGCAACTTTCCTCCTCCGCTGTTCTTCACTCGGTGTGAGCCGGTGGCAATGCGCTGCGATTGTGTTAGTGAGACTGATGGAGCGCTCGACGGAGAATTCACAGCCGAGAACCGTCCTGCACCTTGGGCTGTAGCCGTTTGGGCGGCAGTAACCCAAGGCTCTGCTGACCTTCTAGTCCTCACTCTCCATCTTGCAGCCTTGCTCTTTGTTCCACAGCTGTGTGCTGAAATTGACTCAGCAGGCATCATTTCACCCACATAGCATTAGACTGAAACAGTGATGTGTATTGTACTCCTATTAGGCTGAGAGCATGAGCAAGTACTGCAACACACACACGCTGCCGTCACTAAGCACCGCACTGCTGTCGAGGTAGGTTTTGTCATCAGTACAGTATTGTTTAGGGTCCCTCCTACTTGCAACCTCATTCCAGTGTTCATATCCGCTCACACCCACACCACAGTCACACACACACACTTCATTACAACCATCCAGGCTTCATTGAATGCACCTCCCTTGTAACTGGAGGAATGAAGGTGCTTATTATCAGAGCAGCTCGTGCGTTGTTAAAGCGATATGATGCAACACCGTCCACTGCATCTCCATTAATCTGATGCTTGTACGTGGAGAGTCAATAAACACTTAAGATGTGTTCAAGGCTGCACTCCAAGCATGCTACTGTAGTAAATAGTGTGTCAGAACAGTAATGTACTACGGGTGTAATGACAGAATATGAAGTATAGTAGTAAGCAGTTTGAGATGGGGTTCGAGTATTAAAGACTTGCTGCTGTATTTACCTGCCTTTATCATCTTTATCTCGGCACTAGACAAACTTTATTGTAAACATAAATGTGAGGACATAATGGCAATCATAATTTGTGGTAGTACAACGTTACACACCATTAGTGTACCAGCGCACTAATGTTACATCAAACACAGTACAGAAAAATAGACTTATTAACATGGATGGACATTTCAGACAAGTTGATTTTTTTAGGCATAATTGAAGTACTATTTATTTAATTGAACTGCTGCCCACACACACAAGCGAAATGACAAACAAACCACTGTATGAGAGAAGGCAAGAAACATCACATTTTTCTGGTTTTGCTGCACATACCATTAAAGGTCTGAAATACTGCATGGTGCCGTGTGAGCAGAGAGGCCATAGCTGTAAACACTGGCAAGGGTGCGTCTTAAAATCCTTATCCCTAAACTATGGTGCATGTTTACGAAATCCGTTCAATAGCTTTCACATTTGGAGCTAATGATGACATTTTATTGACAAAGAGCAAACTGCTCATAACACTTACAAGATGTGATTATTATTAAATAATGCAGAGAAATGTATTGTTTGAATGTTTAAGCCTCTCAAAAATTGACCAGGGAATCATCTCTGAGAAATGAACCGTGCTGTCATTCACTAGATAGCTACACCATTCAGGCATAACATTATGACCATCTGCCTAATATTGTGTTGGTCCCCCATTTGCAGCCGAAACAGCTCTGACCCATCGAGCCATGCCTGATCCCTGAGGGTGTGCTGTGGTAACTGGTACCAAGATGTTAGCAGCAGATCCATTAAGTACTGTAAGTTGCGAGGTGGGGCCCACAGGTCTTAAAAGATATTTACAGGTCTTAAAGGACTTACAAGACCGAAAGGATACTTTTGATAGATACTGACCACTGCAGACCGGGAACACCCCACAAGAGCTGCAGTTTTGGAGATGCTCTGATCCAGTCATCTAGCCATCACAATTTGGCCCTTTGTCAAACTCGCTCAAATCCTTACACTTGCCCATTTTTCCTGCTTCTAACACATCAACTTTGAGGACAAAATGTTAATTTTGAAAGTGCCTAATATATCCCACCCACTAACAGGTGCCATGATGAGGAGATAATCAGTGTTATTCACTTCACCTCGCCGTGCTCATAATGTTATGCCTGATTGGTGAAGATAATAAGAGAACAAGTGAAATACGTTTGTTACTAAATGCTCCACATCACTCTTCTCCCTCCATTTATAATTAGGAAGCGGATGTCTTGCTTGCTGGCTCTTTCCCACACCTGATCGATGCGTGCTGGACATTTGGGGCTGTTTATCTTGTACCTACTTTGATCATCTCGGCGGCTTCTTAAACACCGTGATAGCAGCCGTATCTTCTCTTTTCATAACGGTGGACTGTAATAACCTATCCGTCTGCAGTTGCGTCACCCTCACCCTGAGCTCAGCCTCCATCTCCTCAATCTACATGTGGAAGCACTCCAGGCAAATTGATCCTGTAATTCACCAGAGCAGTCCAGCTGCCCCTTGTTAAAATCTTTTCACTGTCTTTTCAAATAGAGGCCATCAGCTGGAAAATGTGCACTCATCCTGTAGATAGAAAAGGATTTTCAGAATGGCCATTTCACCACTCTTCAAGGTCTCGGATTTGTGAAATGGTTTTGGAGCCTGAAGTAATTAAAGGTGATGGTTTTCGTGGATTTACTGAGAGCGTGTTTGTGATTTTGGACATTGATCATAAGTGGCATGATGCATGGGCTGCACCTTGCTTCTTCAGTAATAAAGGAGACATATTTTAAAGTTTTATTCCACAGTTTAAAGCATGACCCATGGTAATAAATGCAACCACTTGTGGCGTGTTTACATCTGTTTATACTGGACTTTAATGAAGCATGGCACAGGATAAAGGCTCTGAGCATGCCAGTGTTTATTCAGGTGGGATGGGGCATGTGCGCATGCTGTGTATTAAACTTGTCTTTTGTTGTGGTATAACATTTCACCCTGGAATATTCATCTTGTGAAGACTCTTCCATGTTCGTCTCTTGTTAGCCAGAAGATAGCCAGCTAACTTTAGTGAGTGATGTGTGTTTGCTGCACTTCCCAAAACCTATGAGTTTACTTAATAAAACCAGTTTATTCCCAAAGTTGTCTAATGAAGGATGGACTTTCTAATGAAGGATGAAAAACCTGCAAATGTGAGTGGATACCTGACCATCACACCCATATGTGGTTCTTCCCTAAACTGTTGCCACAGAGACAAGCACACAGTGGTATGTGACAGGAGTTTCCAGTCTCATTTGGGGAGGGTCAGCATGGGTTCAGGTTTTCATTCCAGCCAAGCAGAAGCTACACCTGAATCTATCAAAAGCTAAAATTAAACAGAAGGAATTGGATGCAGCTCCTGCATAATTGGAATGAAAACCCTGAGCAAAAAGCAAGGTGTGTTAAGGTCCAAAAACTCAAGTGTCCGGCACACAGGCCTGACCTCAACCTCACTGAACACCAACTGTAATAAATCAGAGCATCAACTGCACCCCAAACCCCCTCACCCTACACCAGTGCCTGATCTCACTAATGCTTTTAGACTTATCAGACTTTTTCAATCAGTATAAACGAATTATTTTATTACGGAAAATCTGTTAAAAAAAATTCAGGAGACTGTTGGCTTTCAGTGTGATTATACCTCTGTTTGGATAACCTTACACAGAATTTTGGTAGTTGAAGCTAACGCTGATGCTTTTTAGTAGCACTTGGGGGGTCTCAGAGAGCAGAAATGGGTTTGATATCACCATTTACTTTGAAAATATGAACATATCTTGTGTGCGGGAAAAACTGTTTTTGTTTTTTGGAACTCTTGTATGAAATGTTTGCCTTTAGTAGGCTAGGTAAAAAAAACAAAAATACTGCTGACAAATTCTAAAAGTCTACTTTCGTATTTAGCAACACTGTGGAATGTAACATGACAAAGAAATTTAGTACTAAACATGGAAACCCCATAAATGGGACTAATTCCTATGTTTTGGCCTCTGGTAAAAGGGTTAAAACTTGTATAATGTTTCTCAAAACGTGTCACTGGAGACGTCCCAATCAGTATCCTCACTATACAGACAAAAAGATTG
This sequence comes from Hemibagrus wyckioides, assembly GCF_019097595.1. NCBI lineage: Eukaryota > Metazoa > Chordata > Actinopteri > Siluriformes > Bagridae > Hemibagrus > Hemibagrus wyckioides. The sequence goes on from NC_080715.1 coordinate 19,216,461, forward strand.
TACAAGCACTCATTTGCATGTGGTCTCGTGTGTGTGTGTGTGTGTGTGTGGTCAGTAGTGTACAATACAATAATGAACAGCTAACTATATGTCAACTCTTACGATTGTTCATTGCTGCTTTGTATTTTTCCTGGACAGAATGAATGAATGCAGAAAAGGCTTTAAAGTTTGAAGGCACAGACTCTTTGTAGTGCTGCACTGTGTCTGGTCTCCATATGTTCCCTGCAGCGGTGTGGCAAAAGACATTTAATCAGCTGCAGACCGGGTGATACTCAGGTCTGTTCTTCCTCAGGGTAAAACAATAGTGTGGGGGGTCATCACATAATCCTAACACAACAGCCAGCGTTATAAGGCAAGTGCAGTATCTGTAGTGTAATAAAATATATATATATATATATAGCCACTTTCTGCAGTGGGTTTAGATTGCTTTATGCAGATGAGCCATAAGAAAGTCATAACAGTTCAGAAAGCCATCACAATGTCACAATGTCAAGATCTCAGCAAATACGCACCAAGTGTTTTTTTTATCCTACAAAGCAGCAGCATTCAAAGGTTCACCAAGTCATTCTGCATATTGTCAATTTGCAAGTGCAGCTCTCGTGGAAATGCTTCCAGCTGCTGTTTTGCATGCTTGTATTTCTCAGAGTGCACCAATGTGAATCTGTCTACCTGTTCACCAAAACAAAGCTCCCTCTCCCTCTTAAATATTTGCCCTCTCCTCTCGTAATGCAGATAGAGCTGCAGGGTGTTTACCCGCGGGATTAAGAGCTAGCAGGGGCAGCGTGTTCGTCACTTTCAGCGCTGACTGCGGCTGCATGACTGCGGTAGTTCTGTCCTGTTCGGAGCTTTAGATCGAGACGTTTAAACCATGGTGTTTGGAGGACTTAGTCCAGATATACAGAGAGCTAGATTCTGGCTGAGGAACAGACACGCTCCGGCACATGCGGATTCTAGCAACAGACAGAGAAGGTGGGCCACATCTTTGTACTTTTTCCCTTGAAAAAAGGTCAGCTTTTATTTTAAACATTTATGTTTTTACTAGAGAAAGAGCTCTGGCTTGTGTATTAGTTTAGGTTTGTAGGGAGCTCACAACAGGATTTCACATCAACCTGAAGTAAAGCTAAATTGATTCCTGATGCATCTGTGATGTTTGATCTCAGTAGCCTGCATCAGGAGGTTTTCTAGTATAATTACTTGTTGCTTTGGAAACGTAATGATATCTTTCTTTTTTTTTTTCTTTCTTTTCTTGGGGGGAGAACAAGCTTCAAAATGTCATATTATTTCTGTCTTCAACAGCACAGTGGTATACTTATTAGCTGCCTAGTTGTCAAAATATGATTCCTAAAATTTTTTGACTTAATGAGGCTTGCGTAAAATAAATAAACCCCTGATTTCTATGTCGTATCACATATTACTTTAATAAATAACGATACAGATTGCAGAAGTTAAAGTAAAATCAAGTAAACTGCACAATATTCAGAGGAGCTTGCCATTTCTTTAAATTTCTGCAGGTTTTCCACAGATTTGGACCTAGACATCATGTGATATCATCACAACACACATTCAGCCAAAGCCCTCTTTCATACACGTGCGTCCAACAGCTATCATAGAAAGTAATTACATATATGTATAAGTTTAAAAGGATAATCCTGTGCTTTCAATTTCACCAATTCAAGCACAAAAAGCAAAACCAGAAAAACACAGTATTTTTGGCCATAACAATCACATACAAACTCCTGGAGGGACTACAAGTGATATTAGGCAACATGTAATCAGTTAATAACGGACATGATCTGAACTGTCCACCGTCTTGTGTCTGACGTCCCTGCTAGATAAATCTTACACTAGCACTTTCACCCATGAGGTTTTTGCAGGATGGCTTATTATAAATGATCCAGCACTTTTAGTGTTGGTAGTAATATCTGTATATCTGTACATCTAGTTTGTTTCCTGATTCATTGTTATTGTATAGTACAGTCACATCTGTTTGTTTAGCCAGATGTAGCCAGCAGGAAAAAAACAAGAAAATTGTTAGGAGTGTGCGTATCCTGGACTGCATGATGTTCTCTCTGCTTGGCCAGACTCCAGTTAATGAATTTTATTTGTGTCTGTATAGAATACTGTTCCAGATGTCTCTGAAGGCCTGCCTGACAGGTCGCTTTAAATGTGCTCAGATTAGTGTTTCACTTCCACCAGTAACAACAGTAACATGCTGATAACAGACCGTCTCAGCACTTTCTGCTCACCGCTCTCTCGTGTCAGACCTGCTGCCATCCTAATGTCTTCCCCGTCTCTGCTTAGTGGACACGTAATCGGATCTGATTCTTTTTCTCAGGAGTGTGTTTCTTTTAAACAGTGCTTAAGGCTAACAATGAGTGGATTTGACGAACTGATTTGAAGTAAAGATCATTTATTAGGATTTGGTTAGTTTCCTAATACGGACTAGAGGCTGATTTATACTGTTTAACTACGAGTACAAGATGGCTGCCACGTATATCCTGCATTCATTTGGTGGGATCCATGGGAACGTCTTCAGGAATTAATCAGACTTTTCTGAGTGGTGTAGTAGCAATGTACCCCGACCAGGTATAACATTATGACCACCTGCCTAATATTGTGTTGATCCCCCTTTTGCTGCCAAAACAGCCCTAACCCATAATGCACTGTGTATTCTGACACCTTTCTATCAGAACCAGCATCAACTTCTTCAGCAGTTTCAGCAACAGTAGCTCGTCTGTTGGGAACACCCCACAAGAGCTGCAGTTTTGGAGATGCTTTGATCCAGTCGTCTAGCCATCACAATGTGGCCCTCCGTCAAACTCGCTCAGATCCTTACACTTGCCCATTTTTCCTGCTTCTTACAAATCAACTTTGAGGACAAAATGCTCAATTGCTGCCTAATATATCCCACCCACTAACAGCTGCCATGAGGGGGAGATAATTTGATGTTATTTACTTCACCTCTCTCTGCTCATAATGTTATGCCCGATCGGTGTATATAGTAGAAGCAGTATAGCACCATGTGTGTCTACGACTGTATGAATAAAAAAACGTATCTCAAATTGTACTTATTTACTGCTTTTAGACTGTTGCGGAGTGTGAAGACTTGTGTGGGGGAAGAAAGTTTTCCTAGTACGGTTAGTTTTTGATTTTTTAGAAACCTCTTATTGAAAGGTCTGCTCTGAGTACCAGTGTTTTGGATTTTCTGCTTCACTTCAGATGCACATCCTTTATGCAAGACGTATGAACAATGCATCTCATGTAGCATCTACGCATATGTACAGTGAAAGTGAAGTATGTTTGTAAAATCCCTCTCTCTCTCCTTCTGTCTAAAAACATACAAATAAATGCAACCACCCAAACCAAACACCTGCACCAAGTGAAACAAACTCACCCTGGACAGAATATCAAAGCTACCGGTGAGTCTAGTAATCAGAGAAGAAGCAGATATCACGGTCCAAAACAAGCACAGGTTTCATGATGAATCAGATCAGCAGGAGTTTCACTGACAGCAATGTAATGATTACGGTCCAATTTACTCAAATAGTCCTGCAGCTTTCTAACGAGAAACATTTGGAGTCAGTTTAATCCGAGTCACTAGGTTATTAGGTAGCTTGATTTGGAGTGATCTGTGCTGCTACATGAAGTCCATGTCACAAACGTACAAGGTTACGCTTAGCACTCTGAGTGACTTTCAAGACTTATGATTACAAACATCACTATGTTGTAAATAAAATTTGTATGCTCTGTCGAGAAGAGCCAGCCTTGATCATTTAAATGCTAAATGAATATTCATGAAGAGAGCTTAGCTTAAGCTAGATTGTTGTTTGTCACAAGCAGCACTTCTCCTGAAATCACTTTAACAGGGTTAGGAAAACATCCGACATGTTTATTTTTCTTCTCGTTAACATAAGTCTCTTCTGCATGTATTCTGTCATTTGTTATCCGTGGTGAAAGTCATCCAAATGCTCCCGCAATGCAATCGCGGTTCCTTGCAGAGTTCCCCAAGCCGCCGGAGCCATGGAGCTGTTCCTTATTATTCAAGGCCAGATAGGATTGCAGATGCATTACACCAAAGTGCTGTTATGTGTTGGGGAATAAACCCCTGGCTTAATTATTGATGATGACAAACCCTCTACTTCTGTCAGAGATAAAGTGCTCACGGTGTCTCTTTAGCTTCCGTCTTCCTGCACAGAAGCGATCGGAAATGCGACGCTGGGGTGGGAGAGAGATATGGGGGTCGGGGGGGCCGAGACTCTCAGAAGCTGTCATTACAGAGCACCACATTTGTATATACAGATGTTACAGAAGCATTGGCATGTCATTAGCATTGCTAAGTAACATCTATGTACCGTTATCATCTCCCACTGTGCAGTATGTGTGTAGCTGTCACGTTCAACCAATTGCTGCAGACTTGATATCTCTGTTCTGCGAGACACTTTAGTGCATGGAGGCTTTATGTATGTAATGGCGCTTGTGCGTGTGAGAGAATTTCTTCGGAATTTATTCCTCACTCGGTCTGCGCACCTTCTCAATGCACGTGAATGTTGTTTTGCTAGGAAAGTAGATGTTTGGGATCAGAGGAGCATTTTAATCCTGTGTAGATGTGAGTAACTGTGCTAGCACCTTTTTTTGTGAACGCTGAATGCAATAAATAATTTCGGACGGCTCCTTTGTTAGAGACTAGAGGCAGGTGAGATGTGCGTGTGCGCGTGTGTAGGCTGAAGCCCCTCAGTTTCCTGTTCTGCCAACCTCGTATGCTGCTTGTTTCTGCCTCCTACACTTGTGTTGGCAGAAGAGGTGATAATGAAATGGCTGGCGTGTCCAAAGTAGAATCCTCTATCCAGGCCTGCCGTCTTCAATTTTATTTGTATCGCACTGTTTAACCCTTTTTACCAGTACACTAGCTTTCCATTTTACTGGGAAGAACTTGTCGGACATTTTTAGCATAAACAAATGAATTATGTTCTGGCTGCAGGTCTGATATATAAAATTAGTCAGGAGACTGTTGGAGACTTTATTACCTCTGTTTCGGGAATCTTACACAGAATGTTAGTGGATGAAGATAACTGGAATTGTAGTTATGTTATAAACAAGCACTTAGAGTGTCTCAGAGCAGAAATGGGTTTGATATCACTATTTACTTTAAAGATATAAACATTTGCGTGGGGAAGGTTGTTTTTTGGAACTTATCTATAAATATATTGCCCCTAGTAGGCTAGGTAAAAACTAAAAATTCTGATGAAAACTTCTTAAAACTGACTACTTTCATTAGAACCATTAACCATCACTTCAGATTGAGTGCTGAACATGGACACAAACAAAATAGGTGCAAATTCCATTTTTTGGCCTTTGGTAAAAAGAGTTACAAGCAGCTTCACTGAATGTAGATTTCAATCCCTGAGCCAGAAGAGACATGAGATGAGACGAAGAAGAACCTTTGATACGAACCAGACTCAAAAGTGAACTCTTCTGAGCAACATAGGATAGTGAAAATATTAATAATTACTCTTTTACAACGATGTACTATAGACATATAGTAAATGTAATATAAATGTGTCCTGGAAAATGCATAGAAAAGTCTTTATGATGAGAGGAGCTGCCCCCCGGAGGTCTGCAGTGTCCATGTGAAAATCTCAAGATGTTTCGAGATATAGAAACATCTTTGTTGTGTCGATCCACAGCCGACCATGTGGCACGAATTCTGCACGCTGCGACTGGCCGTCAGTCTTCTCCAGCTGTTAGAGCACATCAGAGCTAAGCAGCAGTCCTCCTCAGTGTGTGAGGTGCAGCAGTAATTTGCTTAGCGTAGAGCCGTGAATTTGCTTTTCCTGCCCCTCAGATTGTCAGTGTAAGCTGTGTTTGTGCCGTGCACAGGGAGAGGTGTGTTTACACAGGCTCAAGCAAGCCAAATGTATGTCTGGGGTTGTGTTTGCCCCCAAAACTGCATTTGCTATGTTTTATGAATTTTTTTGAGCGACGTTAGGAGTTTTGCTGTCGCTCTTTATAGAAAATGTGTGTGCTTGTTTTCTCTGGGCATGTGTACCGTTGCTGTGTGTGTGTGTGTGTGTGTGTGTGTTTCCAGAGCAGCAATTTCATGTTTGCCTTTCCTCTGTAATGTCCCTAGTTATATCTTGTTTGAAAGCTATTTTAGTAATCGCTGTAATTTTGGCCAGCTCCTTGGCTCAGAGTGTAGTGTTGCTTCCTCTCAGCTTCAGGACTCCTTAGCTCGGGTTACTCTCCATGTGGGGTTTCACATGTTTTCCCCATTTCCGTGCAGGTTTCTCTACCCCCCCCCCTCCCGCCCCCCTTAAAAATATGCTGGGGAACTGGTTCCGCTAAATTTCCCGTTTGCGAATGAGGGTGTGGGTGTGTGGGATGCCTGTTGTCTTCCTGATTTCTCACGGCATGACCAATCTGTGACATATGGGCTGATCTTGAGCTTAAGAGAAATAAGTAAGCGCATTTTTACAGCAAGCTTTAGACCGATACTGCGACACAGCTTTTCATTAAAGTCTTCCTGATTACCTGGAAGAGGTTTATCTGATCTAATTTATCTGATATTCTCTGAACATGGAAATGGCTGAAAATCTAGGAACCTCGTTGTGCAATAATAGTGCCTTCTGGGCATGCAAAATCCCTTCAGAAAAGCTGTTGAGATATTCTTTATTCTTCATAAAAAGCCACAACTCTTTGACCCCGGTCAAAGACTCTCTGTCCGGTCCCTCTGCGTTTGATCTGTGCCGGGTGTAAACCTAGATGCGGCACGCTGCCAACATGCCTGAAGCTGTGTGAACGCTAAAAGATGAAGACATCAGTGGCAGCATTAGCGGACTCCGAGTCAGCATCATCCACTGTAGCGCTGGCTTTAACTGCTCTCTCCATTACCCAGCGGGGCACAAGGCAGCCTGCACCAGAGCATTAACAGTAATCCCAGAGTTCAGCTGGGCTGCTTATAAGGGATGTGAGCTGGATGGGTGGGATGAACCGGCTGCCTCATTGATTTGTTTCTCTCTTCACATATTCAGCGCCGGACAAATCACTAGCCTGAAAGGCAGATTCAATGTCTAGAATAATTCTTTCTTCTTCTTTTGTTTTTCATAGCTGCTGCAGGTTCAACAACCAGAGGGGAAAAATCCTACATGCTACTAAAAAAAGCAAACCTATTTTGCTAGAAGTTCTTGTGGTGTCACCTCGATATTGTAAGGTTCAAGGTTCTTTATTAGTCACATAAATATTACATGTGTAATGTAGTGAAATGTCCCACAGTGCAACCGTGAACAATAGAAACAATAAAGTAACTAATGCATTCAGTCAGTCTACTGTTCTTCACATACCTGCATGTCTGATGCTAGAATGGTTTTAACTTGGTGGATGCTTCATCTGGAACGCACAAGTACACAAAAACACCGATGAGCAAAGCCGCTTAATTTTCTCAAGCTAGAACAAAAAGTTTGTGTGGGAAACACGTTGAGAGCCTCAGATAATGTCTCTACTTGTGATGATAACACACACCACACCTCATAGCCCAAATGTTCACCAGCAACCTGGTGACTTTTGTAAAAGGTTAAAAACACAATGTGCTGCTTCAAATATTTGATCAGGAGAAGATACAGATGTCTAAACAGCTGTCCTTCACAGGAATTCATATATGCCTTTGTGTCCCCGAGCTAAACTACATAACTTGCTTGCCGTCTTTCTTCTTCTTCTTTTTTTTTTTTTTTTTTTTTTTTAACTTATATGATTTTCCATCTGCTTTGATTGTTTTCTTTCTTTTGGTTCTTACTTTCTTGGGTTCGCTCAGCTGTGAAAACTGTCACCTGGAGCTGACTGTCGTCCTGCTGCTTTATTGCTGAGGGACAGAGTCACAGCTCGCCTCCTCGCAGCTCTTTCCACACAGCCCGTTATTTATGAAGTTAATAAAGGATGCTGGAGGAAACTTCTTGATCACTTCAGCGATCTCAGAGGGAATATCACAGCCAAAGGTTTTGTAGGTATTGTCACTGATGGATTCTCTCCAGCTTGTCCAGGAAGCTCTATTGTTGTTGTCGGGCTTATTTTGACTTGCTCTGGCTCTGAAGGAAGCTATTGTATTTCTGAAGGATCCCTTGACCAGCTTTCATGCTGCTCTTTCTAGGACTTAATTTCCTGATGCTGGTGTTTTCACGGGTTAATTTAATATCTGTTAGATCCATTGGGTTTATCTAAATTATGAATAGTCCAGGGTTGCGTCGTCTTAGTCATAGAAATGACAGAAACGTCTCGAAAGGCTCAGCTGATCCAGATTTACAGTCTTTATTATTTACAGGTCACTGTACTTTTCCTTGTAGGTACATAACACAGCTTCTAGGTAAATAAATGAATGATAAGCCAGAGCTTTAAACATACAAATAAACAAAAGATGCACAGCTGACGGAGTGAAAGAGAAACATTTTGTTCAGATTTGTTCACGTCTGCTTTTTTTATTTCTTTTTTTATCTTCACTTGTGTTTAGTTGAATGTATTTCTGTCTGCTAAATTTACAAAGCTTTCAAAGTAGAAACCAAGCTAGAAAGCGAACTACACGGTCCAGAGAGCATGCTGGATTACCACAGGAGCTGCTGATTCTCATTAAACCACTGTTGTTCTCATTTAGTGTGCATGGATTACTGCTGCCATCCTCTATATACACGCTACTCTCCTTTTAATCCTGTTAAAGCTCCCGCACACTGTACACTTTACAGGATTCTTTCCGAAATGTTTCAGATGAAAACAAAAATCTTGGTCTAAAAAGAACTGATACGTATCACTGGCTACCAGCTATGTGTACAATACACTGGTGCTGATACCACAAACAAAGTTCATGCAATACCAGCCAGTTACTTTCCTGTGCATATCTCAGCTTGTTAGGGTCAGGGCACAGGGTCAGCCATGATAAAGCACCACTGGAGCGGAGAGGCTTAGGGGTCTTGCTCAAGGGCCCTACAGTGACAGTTTGGTGGTGCTGAAGCTTGAACCTCGACTTTAATATCAACAACCAAGAGCCTTAACCGTTTGAGCCAATGCCTCCACTTCCTCCTCCTCTTTCTTCTTCTTCTTCTTCTCCTTTTCTCACACTCACATGGACACATTACATGCAGCCGTTAATTACCAATTTAGTCTGGACTAATGAAATCGCCACAGATATTGAGAAGTTCATATTCAGTAGTAGAGAACAAATCATTCAAAAACATAAGAAAAAACTATGTGCTTTAGACACTGCTTTTATAATCTTGAACCGGAAATGGAAATTTAAACACATCTTCATGCAGTGTTCATTGTCACAAATGCCACAGTATAGAAATGTTTTGAAATTGAATTAATGCACCTTAGAAGCAGTGTAAGGCTGTAAATGTGCCGAGGGAAGAGAGAGAGAGAGAGAGAGAGAGAGAGACAGAGGAGAGAGAAAGACAGAGAGAGGGCAGAGGGAGTTGAGAGAGAGTTTGAGTCATGTGACTCTCTGTTTCTGAGCAAACACAGCCGCTGCTCTTAAGTTCTTATCAAACACTTTACACCACACCATCCGCGTCTTATGGAGAGGAATGAAGTCCTGTTCCTGAGGCAAAGGTCAGACCTTCACGTTACTGCGACTGACGGCTAAAGGGCAAAGCCTGCAGACTACATCCGCTTTCTTTGTTTCAGATAACATAACGTCTTTCATTCTTTAGCACGCCCACTCGTGTACGAAACAAGGTCACTATTCAGGGAAGAAACAGAACTGTAGTGTGAACAGCCAAAGTAGCAGATCATCACGGTTCTCCTGCAGCCACTCGGTGCTCCGGCAGCCAGCTGAAGAGCTTAGTGCTAAACAGAGGCAGGCTGTTAAGAGGTTCCTGCACCGTATTACATTTCCACTGATGCTGACATTGTCTTTTCTGTTCACCATCCAGAATATTGATTGTCGGAGAATGGATGGATTTAATGAATTTGGAAAGAAGAAACCTGATGCTGCAGAATATAATTCAAGCTGATTTTTAAACAAGTAGATCAATGTACACTCTGTTGGACGTGTGTGTGTGTGTGTATGTGTGTGTTCTATGATATTACGAATGATATAAGAAACAATAGGAATTGCAGTAACTCTACAGGTTTATGGCGATGTAGACTTGACTAGCTATTCAGGATATTTCCTCCATAACTGTATGACTCTCATTTTCTCATCTCCCACAATCTTGCTCTCGCTCGGTAAATAAACAGCAGAAGGTTGGGTAACAGCCGGCTCTTCTCCAGGCTTTCTCCTTTTGAAGTTTGCCTAATAGCCCTGCAAGCTTATTTCGGTGAGATGCATTCGGTCAGCCATTCGCCAGCTCAAGCTTCTCAAACCCTAATAAGATTTCTCTGAAGCACAGCAAACCTTTCTTTTCCTTTACACAGAGCTTAAACTTTTTTGCACTTCAAGTGCCCTGTTCACTGGTGAGCCGCTCTGAAGCATTAAGGAGACGTTTTGCGAAACCACAGGGCATGTATTTAATTAGTATGCTCTTAGTGCCCACACTCAGGATCTGGCAATTTCATGATATCTCTCATGCTGTGATACCAAATGAAAGACATATGACATCAAGCATGACTGGCTGTGCTTTTGATTCGCACTCATATTTTCCATTATTGCATTCATCTCTGTTCTTAATTCAGGATTTAGGTAAATAAATCTCGAAACACAATATAACGCCGCAATTTCGCGCCATAAAAGTAAATCACGCAAAACATTACGTATCGCAAACGATATCCTTTTGAAATGTAGCTCAAAGCTTATCCCGGATGAATAATTGAGGAGTTTAACTTAAATAAACATAAATGAGGTTCGAAGTCAGGCATCGCTGAGGTAAAAGGGTTGAGGCACTCCTTCATCTATGAGGAGGATGCAGCGCAGAAACCGACGGTGCAGCAGCGACTGCAGAGAGCAGCAGGTATTATTACAGACTCGCAGGTGATTTATAGTGCAGGTGGAGACTGCAGTGATGCTCCAGATAACGTCTGTAAGAGGAATGACCCATACCGCCGCAGAATCATTACAATATACACATCACAGGGTGAAAACACTCAGCGTGCCATCTTATTCCCACTGTAAGAGCAGGGCTAAACAGCTTCTCACTGCACAGTGCTCTGAAACATGCACCTTCATTCATCTGACTGAAATCAGAGTACATGGAATCATATCAATCATTTCTGTCTAATCATTTCAATGAAATTTTTCTCTCTCTCTCTCCCCTTATATATATAGAGATATATTTATATACTTTATTTACTTAAATATATAAAGTTTTATATATATATATATATATATATATATATATATATATATATATATATATATATATATATATATATATATAAATAAATATATATATATAAATAAATAAACACTTTATATACTTTTCCCTTCTCTCTCTCTCTCCCCTTTTATATATATATATATATATATATATATATATATATATATATATATATATATATATATATATATATATATATATATATATATATATATACACTTTATATACTTTTATACTTTTCCCTTCTCTCTGTCTTTCTCTTTTTCCCTCCTCACTTTCCCTTTCTCTCTCTCTCTCTCTCCCTCTCCCTCCTAACTTTTCCCTTCTCTCTCTCTCTCTCTCTCCCTCTCCCTCCTAACTTTTCCCTTCTCTCTCTCTCTTCCTCTCCCTCCTAACTTTTCCCTTCTCTCTATCTCCCTCCTCTTTTTTCCCTTCTCTCCCTCTTCCTCCTCACTTTTCCCTTCTCTGTCCCTCCTCTTTTTCCCTTCTCTCTCTCCCTCCTCCCTTTTCCTCTCCCTCTCTTGTCATGTTTGACACAAAATGGTGTAAAAATAAAGCTCTATCCTTGAAGGAAGTGTAATGTTTACATAATTATCATATTTTTTTTAGCATTTTAGTATTGACCTTTACAGACAAATGCTATTTATTCATATTTGGTGCGGTTTGACTTTGTAAAATTCTGTTTTAGTTTTGTATGATGTAATAAAGATCCTTTCAAAATTCTTATTCTCTCTCTCTCTCTCACTCTCTCTCTCTCTCTCTCTCTCTCTCTCTCTCTCTCAAACTAATATGAGCAAGTTTTGTCAACTTTTTTTTCATGTGCTAAGGACAGAGGCGTGTGTAAAACATTAAGGTCATTGTATCTATTCATTTCTGGATTGTTTTTGCACCTTTTTTTTCAGCCTTTTGAAAACGTTAATCCACACTTAAAAAGAACAGCATGCCTTTTGAAAGCCACACTCCCGTGTTATTGCAATACCCCTAAGGAGGAGTGTTAGTGAGAGGAATACTGACAAATGAAAGGATTGGAGCGGGCTAAATGGAAAAAGCAATAACCAAATTATGGCCATAAATTAGGTGCGAGTCTGGTCAGGGAGAGGGCCTAGTGACAGAAGAAGGAGAAGGCGCTGTAGAGTTTGTTAAGAGATAAATGGTCACAAGCTTGAAGCTGAAATCACACTGTGATTTGGATTTGCAGTAAATCACCCAAGCGCTCCTCTCATCCATCAGAAGTTTATTGTGTGTGTAGAAGAGGCCTGGTATCACAGCAGCCGGTCCTGTCCGGATCATATCGGCTCGCCTTTTCTCTCCGTCTTGATTCCCAGAGCAAGGCAAACTGAACCATGTAGCGTTCTGCTCTTTATGTACTCTTTGACCTCTTTGTCATGTTCCTGGCAAAACAGCTGTAATCCTGAAGGCTGAACCAAATCCACAGGGGAGTTTTATTTATTTATTTTATTCCCAAAAACATTTGGAAACACTAAAGAGAACAGCGTGTTTGTGTGCTTGGCAGGTCAGACACAATGGCAGAATCAGTCAGCTGTGGGTTTTTGATTGTGTGTAGTGTGGGACAGATGCACCGACTCCGATCATGATGGGCACGTTCATCAAAAGATTACGGCTCACTCGAGCAAACTCAAGTCTGATTGCTTTTCCGCTTCATTAGATTTAATAATGAAATTGGACTAATCAGTTATTTCTGTTTTTTTTTTTTTTCTGTTTTTTTTCTGTTTTTTTTTTCTCCTTTCACCTCAACTGCCTCCTCAAGCATGAAGCTCATTAAAAATGCTATTGGCAATATATAAACATAATGTTTACACCATCCATACAGTCCATGCCATTGGTTTCTTACAGCAATCTTTTCTTTACTGAGCAGTTCTTAAGTAGGACGATCCTGATCATCTCATCAGTCAGTGAACCGCGTGTGGGAAAAGACTTAAGAATTAAGCAAGATCACAATACAGAGGAATAAAAATGGGAGAGAATGATGCTGTAATAAAAAAAAAAACAAAAAAAAAAACAATCTACTTTAGCCAGGTCACAGATCTATAACAGCACATTCTGTACAGTTTTTATTCCATTTCTACTCTAAAGGTTAATATTTTATTTATTAGAGAACAACTTGTTCTTTTTCTCTTTTTTTTTTTTATGAAAGTATTGTAATGTTGTACAATGTAAGCAAAAACAAGCTCACTCTTGTTAACAGGGTTATGGCAGCTATAAAGCGTCCGTCCCTGACCAGCCTCACTTTTTTGCTCTCTCTTCCTTGAAAAAAATAGAGCTTCTTATGTTACCAAGATTCTTGAAAGCGGCCTGTTCCTGTGCCACAAAACAGTTTTAACTCGGACGCTGGAGATTCTTACCAAAAATATATGCTAAATAAACGTCTCAGGAACATTGACCATAGCAACTGCTCTGTTTATATGGAGATTCCATTATAGCAGTCCTTGTGTAACTTACTGTGTTTACTGTAGTGTAGTTACTACAACATACTAGAACGAGCACAAAAACCTTTTAGTTTTTCTTTTTTGAATATGATCAATCCACAGCACTGTGGTATAAGCAGAGCCAGTTACTGTGCTAATTGTGGATTTGAGGATGATGTGTGGTTGAGGATGTGGTTAGCTTAGTGGTTAAGGCGTTGGACTACTGATCGGAAGGTTGTGCATTTCAATCCCAGGTCCACCGAGCTGCCACTGCCACTGTCTTAACCCTCAATTGCTCAGTTGTATTGAAGAAAAGAGAGAGAGAGTGATATCACTCTGGATAAGGGTGTCTGCCAAATGCCGGATATGTAAATGGCTGTGCTGCTGAGTGTAAAGGAGAGAGTGGATTTGTGTGCTTAATGAATCATCCTCCCACTTGCTGAGACTTTTGTTCAATGTCCATTGAGGAGTCGGTCATCATCTTCTCTAACCCTCATTAAGATTTATTTATAATCTGCTTTTGTTCTGATTATCCTGCAGACGCAGCCACGTGTTCACACAAAACCAGATGTGGACACATTCAGGTGCCATGTCAGCTGTAGCATGTCTGTGTGTAATTGAGTACAAAATATGATAGGAGGTTCAGGGAGATTTTCTTGTGTAAATTGATGTGCTGTGTCTCCAGTTAAATGTTAATGTTACTTGCTGCCATCATCCATCCCCCTGCGATCCATTCAGTGTCTGTGTGACCTGGTAAGCATTTAACCAGTGTGTTGTCCTGCAGTGCTGTTGAAGCTGAATCTGGTTTATTTTAGCTGCTTTCTGCAGGACTGGAACTGACATTTTACCTACCAGCCAAAGCCACTAGTGCCACACCTAAGAGAGGCATGTTTAGAAAAGCTTTTCCCTTCTAAAGGCACTGAAAATAACCTGCAAAGAAAAAGCAAGGCCTTCATAAAAATGGCCCCATCAAACCCCCACTGCTACGAAGCAAACACTTCGAGGTTTCCGATGGCCTCGGCGTCCTCACTGTACACATGCCCACAGACTGGAATTTGGATTTCCACAGCAGCCTGGCCATGGCTCAGCAGCTCTCTCTCTCTCTCTTGCTCGCTCTCTCTTTCTCTCTCTTGCTCGCTCTCTCTCTCTCTCTCTCTCTCTCTCTTTCCACCAGTGCGCTTTGAAATTCTGACCACCAGGCTATTTCTGCTCCACACCAATAAATGCTGAAATTTCACCTTGACCTTTTGCCAAAATCTCACATGCAGCTGTCAAAACAGGATTATTTGCACTTGCCTTTAGTCTTGTGTTTGACTGTTTGACTGCTGTTTTATTTATTTTTTTCACCACACAGATGTGTATTCTGCACAGCCAGCAGCTTCCTTTGTGATATATATCCATGTTTGTAATGTATAAATAAAGGCATATCCGTATTGTGCAACCCTACAGAGGTGAAAGTGCTGCATGTTAGGCTTTTTTCAATAACACATCTAATAGCTGGACCCCTTTAAATTCTAGCAGTCTAGCACACACTAGTTTAAGTTTATTAAGCTCAGTCACTCTTAT
The DNA here is from genome assembly GCF_019097595.1 of Hemibagrus wyckioides. Classification (NCBI taxonomy): domain Eukaryota; kingdom Metazoa; phylum Chordata; class Actinopteri; order Siluriformes; family Bagridae; genus Hemibagrus; species Hemibagrus wyckioides. Next base: position 19,231,744 of record NC_080715.1, read on the forward strand.
CTCCTGAAAGCTGCATGACTTGTTTCTCAGTGGTTACGTACACAGTTGGCAAAAACATGCGTGTTGGGTTATGACCATTTTAATGTTAGAAAGCATCACTAACCACTGATTCACTGGCTAATTCACCTTTAGCTCACTCACAGGGCTTTTCTTTTTCGTGTGTGTGTGTGGGGTTGTTTTACCTTTGTTTGTTTGAGACTGCTTTTGGTTACTGAGGTTGATGCACATTAATACACTGCCTTAATGTCTATGTCAGTAGAAGGTCCTGACAAGGATATTGAAACAAATGTGCGAGTGTGTGTGTGTGTGAGAGAGAGTGAGCGTGTTTGGAGAAAGAGGGCTGCTTTCAGCCAGGCGTAATCACTTTCAGAACGTTACAATCAATTTAAGAGTCAAGTGTATTCATACCGAATTAATTTGCAATTTGTTAAACGTTAACAACAAATCATAATGTTAATCCACAAAGTACACCGTGCTCAGTTCTGCCGAATAAATGGAGAGCTAGAACACCTTGCGTTAAGTTTTTGCCAAGCATCTGGTGGATCTGTAATTAGGTAAATGAAGTTCAGAGAGAGAGATAGGTGTTTTATATTTATATGTAGAGAATATGATTAAGCACATAGTTATTTTACTACTGGAGTACATAATTAGGTCATTCCTAGAAGAAAGAGAATAGTGTGTGTGTGTGTGTGTGTGAGAGAGAGAGAGAGAGAGAGAGACACCAGCAGTGTTTTACCATGCTTCCCTGCAGAGTTTTTACTTATTCATGGTGTACATGTAGGAGGTGTGCAGCAGTTTGCCATTTATCATTCATAGTATTTATCCAGCGTGAAACACTGAGTACCAACAAAGCACGCAGCAGTAGCACTTAATCTTCTGTTTTTGCTAAATGCTAAGAGAGCGAGCGAGCGAGCAGAAATTTACTGAAAAGTATTTAATGATTTTAAAGCAGTAATGCTGTTTAATTCCCTCGCTATTGTTTTGTAGTAGTTGTGCCTACGTCGCAGTAATTCGATCCCAGAGCTCGGGTCCTTAAATAAACTTCTCGGCATGCATCGATTGAATCTAAACGCTGTGGTGGTGGTTGTTAAAATAGCAAATGGACAAGAGTGCATTTTGTTTGCTAACAGGCTTGCTGGAAGTAGAGACCACAGGATATTTACTCGTGCAGAATTGTCAACAGCCCACCATATGGTCATTTATACGATGCCTCGTAAAGGACACGCCGAGTGACGACAGCAGCGATACACATCCCACAATCTTCCATACGCACGCTTCTCAATGAGCCTGACACAATGTCGATTTCTAGGTGAGATCACGCCGATGATAGAAATTCGGCCCCATCGATTTTCGTACAAATAGAGTCCTGTTCCATAGTGCAAATAGATTTAAAGATCTCATTACGTCTGGAGCTGTGTAAAAGTCTCAAACCCTACTGAATCTTTTCTCACTCTTCAGCCGAGTCTTCTGCAAGATTGGTTCTGTCCTGGCTCGTGTGTATTATCTGAAATTTCCACACCGATTCATGCAAGACATGCCAAGCTGATTTTAGAAGAAGTTTTCCCTCCTTTAACATACAGCTGTTATACTGAAAGCTAATTCTTGTGACCCCCAAGTAAGTTTCTGCGCATGACTGGATCATGATGGTTAAAAGATTAGAGTTTAGATGATTAAAGATCTAGCTTTAGAAGAGCATCATATAAATCTGACCTGGAGAACACAAATGATCGCACAGTCTATCAATGAGTGCACCAAGATTTGCATGTAGTGAGAGTAATAATCTGTATTAGTACAGTGTGAAATCAGCTTCACACACTATATTTGTTCTCTGCACATAACTAATCTAATGTTAATACAGCATTTGAGGAAACACACACTTCCTGCACCAAATGATAGACACTACTGACTGCTTTTTTTAAAAAATTATTTCAGCTTTGTAAGTAAAGCACTGCTTTTGCTCAGAGGTGTGAAGTATAAGTCCGAGTCCACTCCGACTGCCCCGCTCCGCTCGCTGCTTCATTTCTGTACAGCTGTTTTAATGCTACAGTTTGCAGACCGTTAAACTAATCTTAAAATCCTACGCCGTTTAGAGCCCATGTAAACTGATGAAAGCTTGGGTCAGAAAATGACAGAGCGCTTACACTTCAGCTCAGTTGACTTGGCTAACACTTGGCTTCTCCCAAGCTTCATAAATCACATGTGAAAAAGATTGCGAAACTCTTTCAAAAGCCATTTGTCATCTTAAGGAAAGCCTTCGTTATGTCTAGAAAATGTTTCTGTACGGATCTCAGCATCCAGGTAATAACTCTGCCGGGAAATTATAAGAGCTCCACTGGGAAATTCTTTGACTATTTCCTCATGATGGATTTCAGTATGAGCTCCTTTGTGTTTAGATCCATCAGTGCAGCTTGCAGTCAGCTAATGATTTTGAATGTAGTGTCACAGACGTTGTAAATGGATTCCTTTAATGAGTCAGCTTTAGCAAAGGGTGCTGAAGATCAGGTTATTTCGTTTCACAACAGCGTCTGATACCGTGTACAGATATCAATACATCTTTGAGAGAGGGCTTGGAGTAAAGCATTATCATAAACTGTTTTTTTTTTTTTTTTTATTTGAAAGAAACACCTACACAAATTCGGACTGACTGTCTGATTGGTTTTGTGGGATGGATTAATAACCCAAAAGGGAGGTGGCGCAGCAGGTAACACCAATGCCTCATAGCTCTAGGGTTCTCTGTTCGATCCTGAGCTCAAGTTACAGTCTACATGCAGTTGCACTTGTTCTCCCAGTGTCCATGGGTTCTCTGGTTTTCTCTCAAAACAGGCTGACATATCTCGATAAATTGTGTGTGTGTGTGTTGGGGGGGGGGGGGGGGGGGTTAGGGTTCTCGTTATATCTGTTTTCATGTCTCGTGCCCGGGATAAAGTGGTTACTGAGGATTAGTGAATGAAGTGGCTGTGAGTATACTCAGGGATGCCTGTGTGTGGGGAAACAATGATCTCCATTTCACACATACGTTTGTTTCTTTTAAGGTTGAACTGCTTCAGTAAGTCCTTCACTCGAACACTGGTGCATATGAGACACATATTTGTACAGTGAATCCGGCTGTGTTACTGCTCCTGTAATTTACAACAGTGAGAGGTTCAAATGTACACCATTAGTAAGAGCACGTATTGCATCCCACCATGCCCTCTTTCAGTGTGTGCGCTAAACCTTTTCTCCTGCCTCTTCACATCAGCTTTTACCACACTGATTCATTTGGCAGCAAACCAGTTTAGTGATCTCTTATTAAATGCTCTTTGATTCCACATTAATGACCAGGCACTAGACATGTAGTCATTTACTGTTAGTGCAGGATGTCCAGCTGGAGGACCCATCATGGGGTCGTGCCTCCCCCCACAGGCCTGTAGCATTCCATAAGGTTTGCATTTATATCGTTGTGACGGCTGTGCGCTGCTGGATCAGCATTTGCTGCTGTGGCAAATAAGCAACCAGATGAATGTGTTTGGACTTCCATTTTCTTGTAAAAAGAGATCAACGACTGTGTGGTGTGCAACAGTACTTTTGGTCATTTGTAAAGGGTCTATGAAGCTGTGATTCAATAACACTGGCACACATTGAGGTTTTGCCTCAGTATTATTGAATCAGAGTTATATCATTATGAGCACTGAGAGGTGAAGTGAGTAACTCTGATTATTAGGGCTGTTTTGGCAGCAAAAGCGGGACCAACACAATATTAGGCAGCTGGTCATAATGTTATGCCTGGTCGGTGTGTATATAGCGTGTGTTTATGTTGTGTTAGTTATGTTATGTTTTAACTTTGCACACTTCCTTGCCTTGCCTTTATCTCACAGTCTCTTTCAGTGAATAACTGTTGCTCGGGCTTTGGGGCTTCGTCTTTTCTAAGTTGTTTTATGTTTCCTGAATGACCACTACTAGGTTGACATTTAAAAGTGGTCCTACTTTTTTTGTTAAGTATGTCACAATAAACTGGAATTGGTTCCCTGTCACTTGCGGTGAAGTGTCGCTGCAGTCGGATAAGATATGCAGAATGCCTCTCCAAGTGGTTGTTGTGTCTTATTTATCGACAACCCTCCAGATGGATTCCCTAATAACAACACAGCCTTGCAATCTGTGAAACAGCATAATGTATTTGCACAGCTTTCACTAATAAAGAAGACAAATAGCAATAACCGCAAGACAGGAATACACACAAGCAAAGACAGGCTGAGTGCTGGGAGTAAAGGTAATTTCTTTGTCGTATCCAACAATGGCCTGAGAGTCCCTGCAGACAGGGAGAGGAGTGAAAGCAGGAGCAGTGGAATGTGGGACAAGTGGGGGACCGTCAGTGTGTCTCAGACAGGAGGGGTTGTGGAACAGTATGGTGGGTGCAGCAGCTGGACACATCTTCAGGTACCTGTTGCTATCAACAGCACTGATCATTGAATTTTAGAGAGCAGTTTGCTTTTTGTGTATACTCTCTGCAGCCACTTTAATAGGAACATCGGTAACACATTGCTGTATTAACTTCCAGCAATACAGAGTTTTAGACTGTATGGTATTTATATATATAAAAACTGTTTGATGGACCTGGGATTTGAATTCACATCGTTCTGATCAGTAGTCCTTAACCACTAAGCTACCACATACATTTACATTTCTGGCATTTGGCAGACACCCATTTCCAGAGCGACTTACAGTTTCTCATTTTATACAATTGAGGGTTAAGGGCCTTGCTCAGGGGCCCAGGAGTGGTGGACACAACCTTCTGATCAGTAGTTCAACACCTAACCACTAAGCTACCACATTCCCCATACTGTATACCACATACTACATGTGGCAGCGGAATAATGCTTAAGATCATGCAGATGCAGATCAAGAGCTTCAGCTCGCTTCATACATCACAATGGGGCAAAATGTGCTCTCACTTACTAACTCTCTAACATTTTAAATGTAAAATCATATCAGAATGCAGAACATGTCACTCCTTGAGGTGGATGAGCTACAACAGCAGAAGACCACATCAGGTTTTCACTCCTGTCACCCAGGAAAAGGAATCTGAGGTTACAATGGGCAGAAACTGGACAGTTGACATTTGGGAAAAGAGCAGGTGATGATTTATTCTAATCCTCAACCGTCAGAACCAGACTGGCTCACAGGCTCTTCTCCTCTGATCTCTCTCATAACAAGGCATTTCTGCCCACCATCCAGTCTACACTCTAGAGAGATGTGTGTGTGGAGACATGTGCTGTGAAAATCCCAGGAGATCAGCGGTTCTGAAATACTCCTGCAAGCCCGCCTGCATCATCCATGCCATGGTTAAAGCCACCAAGATCCCATTTTCCCCTACTCCCATGTTTGATGAGAAAATGAACTGATGCACTTGACCTGCAGCTGTATTGATTTTATGCATTGCTCTGATATGATTTCACAAGCACACAGACAGGGGTACAGCTGTGACTGTTAAAGTGCCTGAATCTATCGGCTAGAGTATTTTGATAATTGGTAAAGATCTGATAAACAAGGTGAGGAGAGCAATAGCAGGATGCACAGGTCAGTGGAGACATGGCTGCTGCTGTGTGAATATGTTCTCTGTGCCGGGTTTGCTAGAGATATGAGCTTGTAGAGCTCGCGCTCTCCTGGGCTTTCTGTTTGCATAGGGGTGTGTGTCCCTGGTGCATTAGAATGGTTTCCATGGGAACTCTTTCTGCCTCGGCCACCTTTTCCCCACAGAGTGGAGAGCCACGTCCTCACCGACTTCTCCAGCCAGGTTCGACTCCCTCCACATCCACATTGCTTACAGAAAGAAGGGATGAACTGGCCTCAGGGCTGCAGGACGAGTGCAGCACAACACTCATGTCCTTCCTTTTACATTCCTCCAACCTCAACACTTTTTACATTCTGAAGACACCCACAAAAAAAAGAAAACTTTCTTTCTGTCTGTCTGTCTGTCTGTCTGTCTTTCTTTCTTTCTTTCTTTCTTTCTTTCTTTCTTTCTTTCTTTCTTTCTTTCTTTCTTTCTTTCTTTCTTTCTTTCTTTCTTTCTGTCTGTCTGTCTGTCTGTCTGTCTGTCTCTCTGTCTGTCTCTCTGTCTGTCTGTCTGTCTGTCTGTGTTCCCTTTCTTTCTTTCTTTCTTTCTTTCTTTCTTTCTTTCTGTCTGTCTGTCTGTCTGTCTGTCTCTCTGTCTGTCTGTCTCTCTGTCTGTCTGTCTCTGTCTTCCTTTTCTTTCTTTCTTTCTTTCTTTCTTTCTTTCTTTCTTTCTTTCTTTCTTTCTTTCTTTCTGTCTGTCTGTCTGTGTTCCTTTTCTTTCTTTCTTTCTTTCTTTCTTTCTTTCTTTCTTTCTTTCTTTCTTTCTCTGTCTGTCTGTCTGTCTGTCTGTCTGTCTGTCTCTCTGTCTGTCTGTCTGTCTGTCTGTGTTCCTTTTCTTTCTTTCTTTCTTTCTTTCTTTCTTTCTTTCTTTCTTTCTTTCTTTCTTTCTTTGTCTGTCTGTCTGTCTCTGTCTTCCTTTTCTTTCTTTCTTTCTTTCTTTCTTTGTCTGTCTGTCTGTCTGTCTGTCTGTCTGTCTGTCTTTCTTTCTTTCTTTCTGTCTTTCTTTCTTTCTGTCTGTCTCTCTGTCTGTCTGTCTCTCTGTCTGTCTGTCTGTGTTCCTTTTCTTTCTTTCTTTCTTTCTTTCTTTCTTTCTTTCTTTCTTTCTTTCTTTCTTTCTTTCTTTCTTTCTTTCTTTCTTTCTTTCTTTCTGTCTGTCTGTCTTTCTTTCTTTCTTTTTGTCTGTCTTTCTTTCTTTCTTTCTTTCTTTCTTCATGTCTTTCTTTCTTTCTTTCTTTCTTTCTTTCTTTCTTTCTTTCTTTCTTTCTTTCTTTCTTTCTTTCTGTCTTTCTTTCTGTCTTTCTTTCTTTCTTTCTTTGTCTTTCTGTCTTTCTTTCTTTCTTTCTTTGTCTGTCTGTGTTTCCTTTCTTTCTTTCTTTCTTTCTTTCTTTCTTTCTTTCTTTCTTTCTTTCTTTCTTTCTTTCTTTCTTTCTTTCTTTCTTTCTCTGTCTGTCTGTCTGTCTCTTTCCTTTTCTTTCTTTCTTTCTTTCTTTCTTTCTTTCTTTCTGTCTGTCTTCCTTTTCTTTCTTTCTTTCTTTCTTTCTTTCTGTCCGTCTTTCTTTCTTTCTGTCTGTCTGTCTTTTTTTCTTTTATCTTTCTGTCTGTCTTTCTTTCTTTCTTTCTCAATCAGTTTTTTGACTGTTTTGCTATATTACACACTTTCTCTCCTTTGCTGAGGTATCATTTAAGGCAAGATTACACATTATTGGTGCGTGACAGGTGGGCTTCAAGTGCAGCTGAGATGACAGGCGTCCATAATATTCTGCTCATCCTCACATCTGACTGCAGAATGAAATAGATAAAAAAGAAATCTCATGCAAATTCTCTTTCTTTCGCCTTATAAAGAATTTGGCTTCTCGGTCAGCATATTTAGTAGAAGGTCATTGCCTAAAACTGTGCAGTATGGGCTTGCATGACAACCATGGAATCCAGTTGAATGGCCAACACCAGCAGTCCAGATTGAGTTTGAGAGCAGTAAGGACTGATCAGCATGTCTGGCCAGGAAGTGTGTTAAAAGCTAAATACTGGCACAGACCTAAAAGATATACCAACTGAGCTTTTTTTTAATAATTATGGGCACATGAGGGTTTGTTTTCTCTTTTTTCTCTTAGTTTTCTCTTTTAGTGGTGAGAACACTGGTTTAGATGAATTACCTACATTCTCTCTGTAAAAGGTAATAGACTGTCTTTTAATGCTACAGAAGCTTCATAGTAAGATACTCTGATCAGGCATAACATTATGACCACTGACAGGTGAAGTGAAGACTGATTATCTCCTCATCCTGTTAGTGGGTGGGATATATTAGGCAGCAGTTTTATCCTCAAATTGATGTGTTAGAAGCGGGAAAAATGAGCAAGTGTAAGGATCTGAGCGAGTTTGACGAATCTCCAAAACTGCAGCTCTTGTGGGGTGTTCCCGGTCTGCAGTGGTCAGTATCTATCAAAAGTGGTCCAAGGAAGGAACAGTGGTGAACTGGCGACAGGGTCATGGGTGTCCGATCCAACAGACATTGCTGAAGAAGTTAATGCTGGTTCTGATAGAAAGGTGTCAGGATACACAGTGCATGATGGGTCAGGGCTGTTTTGGCAGCAAAAGGGGGATCAACACAACATTAGGCAGGTGGTCATAATGTTATGCCTGGTCTGTGTTATACCTCCAAGGGTATATCATTTGTGCATTTGTTTACAGGGGGAAGTCAGTGTTCTCTCATGTAACTCATGTAAACTACACAATTTGAGCATAAGGACCACTGTTGTATATTTTGAAGGGTACATTTGCATTTGTTCCTTGGGGAGCAATAATGTACCTGTACAGTATCAGTTTCTCTGACAGTGTACCGTAAAAACTGGGGCAAGTTGAGGGGCTATTGCGGCATTATATTATTTTCACGTGTGCAGTATGGCTTTTATCTAAAATGGAAAGAAGTCCCATGGGATGCGGTAAACGTGTAAATTGAAGACGTGTGTTTTGAAAAAGTTTACCCCAGCTACATCTTCAAGGTTCTCGAAAGACTCTTTGCTTTCAGACTCCTTATAACAGAGGTCTTTTCCATTGACCCATGCCATAGCAGCTCCTTTCCTCTCAGAGAATGGAGGGGTTTCAAATGCATTTGCAATGTGCTGTTAGTGAAATCTCGAGAGCTGTCTGTTTTTTTAAATTAGACTGATTCTTCTCCTTATCTATTTTTTTTGTGTGTATCCTTAATATTGCAAGCTAGTGTGTGTCCCCGAGTCTGTGCAGTTCTGTACTGGGTGTCTTGGGAATCTGCACTTATGGGCAGGAATAATGGTGAAGCAGCCTTTTAGACACAAAGCACCTGACTCGTTCAAGTATTCATGTACAGGAGCTGGGGAGCTGGGGAGCTGATTTCCATAGATATCTGTTGAAATGAGGACAAAATGGAAGTTTACTATATTCCCAGTGACCCTAAGCCCTTTGTATACCATATATGGCAAATACAGCAAGCTTTGGCATTGTCCAGTGCACTTTCATATTACATACACAAAGTATATTTATACAGTCCAATACCTGATTCTAGCAAAAAACACTAGACAATTTAATTTTAATAAATAAAATTTCAGTGTGTACCCTTGATCTATACAGTCCGGAATATATTTGAGCAAATTCTCACCTAGATTAAAATCGTGATCAGAAATAAATGCTGATGTCTGATTTTTACTAAACAAGATGCTGCTTTGGATGAGTGTTCCATTTTGGGTGGGGAAAAAAGGCCTGTTGATTGACAGGGTAATAATAATATGTTGGATAATGTCCACACAGAGATGGTTGATGGAAACATGTACATCAGATTCTCCTTGTTGTGTATCCTTGTTTCTGCGTGAAAGACTTACAGCTCAATGGAGAAGGATTTGAAACGATTCAGCTCACAGACCCTACTCAACTTCATTTAGCCGGAGCTGACCGAATGACTCGGTCACAGGAAGCAAGGTCAGCTCCTTCCACTGCTGACATAAATACAGTGTTCTCTTTCAGATGTGTGGTATTTTTTTCAGCGTGTTTTCTCTGGAAGTTCCACACCTACCAAGCTCCAGCTATAGGAGGAAAGAGACTCAGTGCTGGATAGCATGCTACACACAGTAATTATAGGCTTTGTGTGTGTGTGGTGTGTGTGGTGTGTGTGTGTGTGGTGTGTGTGCCTACAGAACAGCGTGTGCTGCTCTGTTTAGATAGCCGGACTCTGTCATGTAGGTATTTGTCAGAGTATGTGTGTTCCACCATGTGTGTCAGGAGAGCAAAGTGCTGTCAGAATGATCATGAAGGTCTCAGTGTGAGCCATGGGAGAGCATAAATACCCAGCCTAGGGTTTCATGTAAGCAGACCTGTCCAAACAGTCAGTCACAGAGCGGGGGAGGGGGGGAGAGAGGGGGGGGGAGATGGAGGCAGGTCTCCAGGAAGAGAAGACTAGCTTTAACTTACGGCTGTTTATTCTCTGTACTGACTGCAGGCAATGAAGAAATGTGATGTCTCTTCATGTCTTGCTTGTGCCTATGATGAATACATAGAAAAGCCATGCGAGAGCGAGCCTGCATGTGTGCGCTTGGGCTCACTCAGTGCCCTGTGGTAACTTCTCTAATCTCTCCCCTCTCTCTCTCTCTCTCTCTCTCTCTCTGTCCAGCACTCTACCATTTATAAAATAAATAAAGGCCAGTGGGATACAACAATTTAATCATCTCTACATGAGTTGCTGCTATAACATCCACTGACATTTCCTCTGATTATGTTCTATTACCTGAACTGCCATCCTTAAAGCATTTTACCCAGGAGCTTCGTGATTCAACACTCGAGTGCGCAAGTACGAGTTATCACTCAAAATACATAGAAAGAGCAGGCTCTTCCTCCTCAGCGACATGAGATATGAGCAAGGAGATTTATGAAATCGAAATCATTTGCATAGGTGTTTTGAACTCACGGGGCTCCCTTGCTCAATATCAATAAGTCCATTATTGATACCACTGGGAGAAATCCATTACAATTCAAATGTTAACTAGCAAACTGGCCAAAATATTACACTTTCAGTAGACAATAGCTTTAAAAAAAAAAAAAAGGAGCAGCTTGTGTTTGAGGGAAATTTAGATGCGTGTTAAATGAAACACAGCTCACGGTTTATTACAGTAACATTTTCTACACAAAGAAATTCCGGTGACGTCAAAATCCATCGACACACAGCAGCACTGTATGCTGTTACTGAATACCGTGTGTGTGTTCGTGGACTGCTCCGGCTCGCTCAGTGCGTGTTAGTCAGCACAAGCCGAGTGTGCATTACATCATCGTCTGAAGGAGCATGCTCAGTGAGCGCGTAGCACTCTAGCACACAGCGAGCCTCACACAGAGCTCTCTCTCTCTCCTCCTCCTCACCTCCACATGAAAGATGCTAGCACCCGAACAAAGCATCACCTCTCTCTTATTGTTTTCCTTTTCTCCAGCTGAAGTCTGTATGGAGCTTCTTCTTGGCATCCTGCGATCATGTGATCTCTAACATGCACCATTTGTTACATGCCATGCATAATGCAGCATCAGAGAGAAGAAGAGGCAAATCTGTAATTCTAACAAGCACTGTGTGTGTGTTAGCCCGCAGGCAGCACTGTTGGGCACACAGTTCTGTAAACAGGCTTTAACCTTGTCACCCCTTTCTACCTAATTGGCCCGGCTTCACACAGTTTACGCTCTGGGATGTGATGTTTGAGTTCCACCAGGGCACACATCGTGTGAACATGTAATAAGCCTGGAATTACTAAAAAAAACACTGCAGTCGCTGTTTTTCTCATATTAATATTTAATTAGTTGTCACTTGGTAGATTAATTATCGTAATGGCGTTGGAGGCATTATAAGTCTCATCATTTTGCTATTTTTGTGTTCGTTATGTTTCACACACACATATGCACACACGCGCGCACACAAAAAAAAGACTTGTGTAGCAAGACAAAATCATTTAGAGACATGGGATTTAAAGCATCAGCTCTAACAAGCTTTATTTGTAGGAGCCACTGTATGTTGCATGTGCTTAACTCTGTCACACACACACACACAATACTGGACCATTTACTTCCTAACCCTTAGCCTCTTATTCCTGCTTGTAAACATTTTTACATTTGAAGCTTCTGGTTATTGTTAAAGTCTGCTGGATTCCAGACAGGTAGAAAGAGCTTTCAGTAATTAGAGTCCAGCATGAGGCTAATCATCTGACCTCTGTATTTAAAAATGTCCTTAAAATAGTCCGCATTATTTTATGATGATTTTATGGAACAGCAGTTGGGTTGTGAGGCACAATTCCATACAGTTAACCTAACATCTGACAGATTGCTTGACTTGGACAAGTTTTTGGCAGCAGCGACACTGTTAATGCACTGATAATGTCTCTTTCACTGACTGTGTGTGTGTGTGTGTGTGTGTGTGTGTGTGTGTGTGTGTGTGTGTGTAAGGAGGTACAGTAGAACAGATTATGTATTTCAAATTAGCTGTTGTTTAAGAGTTCATTAAATTACTCACATTAGAGGATTATTTATAAGTGGCTTGTAGAAGTAAGGAGTAATACATGACTGGACATGCTGAAAAATAATCAACAACAGTGTAGTGTGTTGTGGTCAGATGTGATGAACAGTGTAGTGTGTTGTGGTCAGATGTGATGATGAAAAGTGTAGTGTGCTGTGGTCAGATGTGATGAAGGACAGTGTAGTGTGTTGTGGTCAGATGTGATGAACAGTGTAGTGTGTTGTAGTCAGATGTGATGAAGGACAGTGTAGTGTGTTGTAGTCAGATGTGATGAAGGACAGTGTAGTGTGTTGTGGTCAGATGTGGTGATGAACAGTGTAGTGTGTTGTGGTCAGATGTGATGATGAAAAGTGTAGTGTGCTGTGGTCAGATGTGATGAAGGACAGTGTAGTGTGTTGTGGTCAGATGTGATGAACAGTGTAGTGTGTTGTAGTCAGATGTGATGAAGGACAGTGTAGTGTGTTGTGGTCAGATGTGGTGATGAACAGTGTAGTGTGTTGTGGTCAGATGTGGTGATGAACAGTGTAGTGTGTTGTGGTCAGATGTGGTGATGAACAGTGTAGTGTGGTGTGGTCAGATGTGATGAAGAACAGTGTAGTGTGGTGTGGTCAGATGTGATGAAGGACAGTGTAGTGTGTTGTGGTCAGATGTGGTGATGAACAGTAGTGTGTTGTAGTCAGATGTGATGAAGGACAGTGTAGTGTGTTGTGGTCAGATGTGATGAACAGTGTAGTGTGTTGTAGTCAGATGTGATGAAGGACAGTGTAGTGTGTTGTGGTCAGATGTGGTGATGAACAGTAGTGTGTTGTGGTCAGATGTGATGAAGGACAGTGTAGTGTGTTGTGGTCAGATGTGATGAAGGACAGTGTAGTGTGTTGTGGTCAGATGTGATGAAGGACAGTGTAGTGTGTTGTGGTCAGATGTGGTGATGAACAGTGTAGTGTGTTGTGGTCAGATGTGATGAAGGACAGTGTAGTGTGTTGTGGTCAGATGTGATGAAGGACAGTGTAGTGTGGTGTGGTCAGATGTGATGAAGAACAGTGTAGTGTGGTGTGGTCAGATGTGGTGATGAACAGTGTAGTGTGTTGTGGTCAGATGTGGTGATGAACAGTGTAGTGTGTTGTGGTCAGATGTGATGAAGGACAGTGTAGTGTGTTGTGGTCAGATGTGATGAAGGACAGTGTAGTGTGTTGTGGTCAGATGTGATGAAGAACAGTGTAGTGTGTTGTGGTCAGATGTGGTGATGAACAGTGTAGTGTGGTGTGGTCAGATGTGGTGATGAACAGTGTAGTGTGTTGTGGTCAGATGTGATGAAGGACAGTGTAGTGTGTTGTGGTCAGATGTGATGAAGGACAGTGTAGTGTGTTGTGGTCAGATGTGATGAAGGACAGTGTAGTGTGTTGTGGTCAGATGTGGTGATGGACAGTGTAGTGTGTTGTGGTCAGATGTGATGAAGGACAGTGTAGTGTGTTGTGGTCAGATGTGATGAAGGACAGTGTAGTGTGTTGTGGTCAGATGTGATGAAGGACAGTGTAGTGTGGTGTGGTCAGATGTGATGAAGAACAGTGTAGTGTGTTGTGGTCAGATGTGGTGATGAACAGTGTAGTGTGTTGTGGTCAGATGTGATGAAGGACAGTGTAGTGTGTTGTGGTCAGATGTGATGAAGGACAGTGTAGTGTGTTGTGGTCAGATGTGATGAAGGACAGTGTAGTGTGTTGTGGTCAGATGTGATGAAGAACAGTGTAGTGTGTTGTGGTCAGATGTGGTGATGAACAGTGTAGTGTGGTGTGGTCAGATGTGGTGATGAACAGTGTAGTGTGTTGTGGTCAGATGTGATGAAGGACAGTGTAGTGTGTTGTGGTCAGATGTGATGAAGGACAGTGTAGTGTGTTGTGGTCAGATGTGGTGATGAACAGTAGTGTGTTGTGGTCAGATGTGATGAAGGACAGTGTAGTGTGTTGTGGTCAGATGTGATGAAGGACAGTGTAGTGTGGTGTGGTCAGATGTGATGAAGGACAGTGTAGTGTGTTGTGGTCAGATGTGATGAAGGACAGTGTAGTGTGTTGTGGTCAGATGTGATGAAGGACAGTGTAGTGTGTTGTGGTCAGATGTGATGAAGGACAGTGTAGTGTGTTGTGGTCAGATGTGATGAAGGACAGTGTAGTGTGGTGTGGTCAGATGTGATGAAGGACAGTGTAGTGTGGTGTGGTCAGATGTGATGAAGGACAGTGTAGTGTGTTGTGGTCAGATGTGATGAAGGACAGTGTAGTGTGTTGTGGTCAGATGTGATGAAGGACAGTGTAGTGTGTTGTGGTCAGATGTGATGAAGGACAGTGTAGTGTGTTGTGGTCAGATGTGATGAAGGACAGTGTAGTGTGGTGTGGTCAGATGTGATGAAGGACAGTGTAGTGTGGTGTGGTCAGATGTGATGAAGGACAGTGTAGTGTGTTGTGGTCAGATGTGATGAAGGACAGTGTAGTGTGTTGTGGTCAGATGTGATGAAGAACAACAATTACACTTTTAATCCATTTATAGTACATTTAATGTTATGGAACATTAGAGAAACAAGTTAGCTTCTATTGCTATCTGTTATATAGCAGCTATAAACAGTCTGTCCCTCACCTTTCTCTCAACAGCCTCACTTCTCTCTCTCTCTGTCCCTGTGTCTCTCTCTCGCTCTCTCTCTCTCTGTCTCTCCCTCTCTCTCCCTCTCTCTATCTCTCTGTTTCTGTCTCTGTCTTTGTGTCTCTCCCTCTCTCTCTCTCTCTCTTCCTCAAAGTCAGAAGATATTAGAAGAAACGTCACCTGGACTTTTTATCATTTTCAGTCCAGTCTGTCCAGTTTTAGTGATTCAAAATGAAATGCTCCATGAGATGCTTTTCAGCTGACCGTGGATGTAAAGAGTGGTAATTTAACTTACTGTAGCCTTTGTGCTTTATTCAGACTGTGCCACTTCACTGATGGCTGACCGTCTCATGTACCAGAAGGGTGACTACACGTCACAGCAGGGTGGTATTAGTGCACTAGCTGTCCCGGGTTCTACCTGAACAGCAACGCAGCTCTGCACTGTTCTCATCATAACAAAGGGAAAACTGTTTGCATAAACCATTGACACCCGGCCATGCGCAAAGCCAGAGCCACAGGAAGTAATGCACCACTTTTGCTGACAAAGCAGATTAGTTCAGCGCCTAGAGGCAGCAGTACGGAAAATAGGGAATTACAAACACACATGGACTCACTATCTGCCTAATTCAGGACATGTGGAGCAGCTCTTTATGGCTGACTGACATCCTTCAGACCTTTTATCGTCTGTGTGCGTGTGTGTGTGTGTTTTTTAACGTTCAATAAAAAATTAACCATATTTACTTTTCATTTTCTGGTTGTTTATACTCGAGAGGTTGTGTGTTTGCTCATGCCGCTGGGGATTATTCTGGTGAGGCGCAGACATTAATGTTTGGCCAAGAGGACCGCTTCACCGAAGAGCTATAAACAGCACCGAGCGCACATAGTGTTTCTGAACCTCGATCAAAAGTGGAGCGATTGAGCTATCACACATCAGTGCCTCCATTACTGCCTTTCACACAAGCTTATATGAGTTAGGTGGCATTTTTTGTCAGTTGAAGCTATGTCTCACGTGTTGCAGCAGGAAAAACACAGGCAGATATGCCCACTAACAAACTCATCCAAAGCCTGTATGGAAGCTGAGCGACGAGTCAGACGTACAGAAGCCAGGAGCGATTGTGCGGTGTTGTATAGAGTTTATTGTGAGGCTGTACAGGTGTCCTCTTCCTCCTCCTACTCACTGTCACTGTGACTGTCACTGTTCTGAAGCATCTCTCCCGCTCTCCTCTCAGGTGCTCAGCTCTGGATGCTACTCTGGCAGCCTGTGACACAGATCCCGTGGAAGTCATCAGGCATTTAATTATATTTGTAGATAACACCAATATCCATTTTGGTTGATAAACACCAGAGCAACATGTGATGCACATGAAAGTGACATTTTACAGACCTGTGACTGGAAGGACAAAAATATCTGTGTCAACAGGATCAAAATGGAGTCCTAATGGAGCATGAAATCATTGCCACTCACAGGTTTTTCCTTTGCGAGTACAAAACACACACACACACACACACAGTCATAATACAATTGTTCATTGATGAGTAAGGTGACTTTATTAGTCATACATATTGATATGATCATGTAATATTAATGATGTGATAAACTGGATGTGTGATCATTTAGCGAGGTGAGTTTCTTATGTCCTCTTCTGTCCTCTCCCTTTTCTCTCGCTGTCCTCCCTGTGTAATCCCTTTGCCTTTCTTTTGTGATCCCTGTGCCCTGTCCCCTCCCTGTGTGATCCATATGCCCCATGTCCTTGCTTTATCCTGCCATGTCTTCTCCTGGTCTTCCTCATGTCTTCCCCTTTCCTCCCCTTTTTCTCTCCCTGTCATCACTGTGATCCCTTTGCTTTCCTTGTGTGATCCCTGTGTGATCCATGTGCCTTCTCTTTCTCCTGCCATGTCCTCTCCTTGTCTTCCTCATATCTTCTCCATGTCTTTCTCATGTCATCCCCGTGTCCTCCTCCTTTTCTCTCGCCTTCCTTGTGTGTCCCTGTGTCTTCCTCCTGTCTTCCCCCCCTTGTGTGATCCCCGTGTCCTCTTTGTGTCCTCTCTTTCTCCTGGCATGTCCTCTCCTTGTATTTCTCAATCCTTCCCCGTGTCCTCCTTGTGTCCATGTGGATTTCCTCCAGGTTCTCTGGTTTGCTCTCACCTCCCAAAACCATTCAGGTAGGCTGCTGCTGAAAGGCCTTTATTTTTTTTGTTCCAGTGTGAATCTATGGCTTGTCTCCCTCATAAGGCTGCTCTTGAGCATGACACACAGTGTGTTTACTGACCAGCAATAAAGGTAGTGATCACCACAAACTCAGCTAAGTGTGTCATTTCCTTCTTAGTGAAAATACAGAGATATTGGGTACAAAGGGTGTCAGAGGATTTTAAAAGCCAAAAGGTGTATAATAAAAGCTTTAAAAGCGTGCCATGTGGCTACGTGGGTTTTACAACACCTTGTAAGTGAGAATATACTGAACCCAGCTTTATTAAAATAATTGCTCCTGCATGAAAACAAGTTGAGAATGTATATTTAGAGGCTGTATTGTCTAACAGGAGTATTACTGTGTAATAAGTGAATTTAATCTAAAAGATCATGTTACACTTATGCTATTGCTTTCATTTTCTGCGCCCACCAAGAGACAGAATGTTTTTTTTCCTGTGGATATGTAATGCAGACAGTATTGTCCCGGAGCTTGTATAACATTATAGTCTTCGATTACCTTTAAATGCATAATGTTTTAATCACTTGTTTCTTTACCTAAATGGGTGCTGTGAGTCAATCAGAAATTTCACACGCTTGTCATTTTTCAATAAGTAAATAAGTTTTCCTTTCATTTGTGTTCGAGTCCGTGATTAGAAAATGCTCATCACTGGTGAGTGGCTAGAGCGTGACATGGTATTATTTCATATCAAATGCTCCTGAGAAACACTAAACCCTGCTGCTGATGGAGACTCCCATGTGGTGATGAGTGATAATTATGGAATTTATCAGTGAAGAAATTCCCCGCGTGCCTGACGCTGGAGACTTCGCTGTGTAACTGTCATTTCCCTCAAGCTGCTGTCGCTCTCAGACACAGCTTGTGAAGTCCTCCATCTCTCTCACACTCCAGCGTGACCCGAGAGCACACAGTTAACAATCGTATGTGTGAAATGGATTGGAGTTGGCACTCTGTGTGACACGTGGCACTGTGCGACACACACACACACACACACACTGTTCATGGCTTGCCTAGGGATATCGTTATGTGTTTTGCTCCCTTTCTTTCTTTCTTTCTTTCTTTCTTTCTTTCTTTCTTTCTTTCTTTCTCTCTCTCTCTCTCTCTCTTTCTTTCTCTCTCTCTCTCTCTCTTTCTCTCTCTCTCTCTCTCTCTCTCTCTCTCTCTCTCTCTCTCTCTCTCTCTTTCTTTCTTTCTTTCTCTCTTTCTCTCTTTCTTTCTTTCTTTCTTTCTTTCTCTCTTTCTGTCTGTCTGTCTGTCTGTGTTCCTTTTCTTTCTTTCTTTCTTTCTTTCTTTCTTTCTTTCTTTCTTTCTTTCTTTCTTTCTTTCTTTCTGTCAGTCAGTCAATCAGTCAGTCACCCGGACGTACCAAGTGGACACTGAAGATCAGACACCAGCCTGTGTTTATTTGCTTTTGTAATAATAATGCATAACAATTCAATTTATTTGTATAGCACTTTTAACAATGGACATTGTCTCAAAGCAGCTTTACAGAAGTATAGAAAGAGAAGGAAAAAAATCTATAATGTTTAAAGTTACTATTTTATTCCTAATGAGCAAGCCTGAGATGATGGTGGCAATGAAAAAAAACTCCCTGTCATGATATGAGGAAGAAACCTTGAGAGGAACCAGGCTCAGAAGGAAACTCATCCTCATTTGGGCGACACCGGACAGTAAATAATGTAACTGTAACTAAATAATGTCCCTTCTACAACAGCAGCCAAGGGGAACTATTAGGTCAGTGTCGTTTCTTATAGGCGTTCATTATAGGCACTAATTCCTTGCTGACCGATGCAACGGCAGATCCGTGACAGTGTGATTGTCCCCCAGTGGCTCTGTCCACAGCTGTCTCCTGGTCACATGCTGTCCACACAGATCCATCCATAACAGAATTATTTCTGTTACGTCTTCAGTCCATCACGCATATTCACACCTAGGGTAAATTCGTGTAGCCAGTCCACCTACCAGGGGGATCGTGCGAAACTCTTACAGATAGAAACTCAACTAGGGAGCTGTGGAGCTAGCATTATTGCCCTGTGTGCCACTTTTGTGTAGTTTAGGATCTTGCATTGTCCATTTTTCCACCACCCAGGATGTGTTTGAACAGTATTAAAATTTCAACAGCTCACTCTTTATTGCAAACCTGACAATTCTGAGTGATGTCTTGAGTGCTTGCTTTGCTCACCTCTGGTTTTCTCCTCTTGTGCTGATTCTCACAACAGCGATCTCAAGAACACATTTTACCCACAAGCTCCGAGGACAACTACAGATGGCGGTTAGCTAGAGACGGTTAACTTTGTGTCAGGCTTCTGAAGTGTTTTCCTGTGTTGTATTTCATTACTGTCTCTGGATTCAGCTTGCATCAGCCCCATTAGAGCAAGACGTGCATTCGTATGCACAAAGTGCTGATCCCAGCTCACTATTCTCCACTCTTAAAACAGTCGTCTCAGGATATTTTCTCTGGACAGAGGGGGAAGACTCTGGAAGTTCTCACCTTTTGGAAAGTTTTTATAAATAGAAAAAACTTGAGGGAGGGAAGGAAAGAATAAGAAAGCTATGTGAAAAATGGCAGCTGAGTGTTGAATCCATGGCACCCTGGTGGAAATGGAGTCATGCCTCATTACTATTGTCTAGCAGAAGCCTGATGGAACACTGTGATGGTGTTCATGCTCTTGATGTGTAATTTTAGTTACAGCTGACACACACACACACACAGAGTCCCACACCTTTACCATTCATCACTGGTGTAAAACAGTGATTAGATTAATATGTAGAGTCACTTCATGACATCAGCAACCCATCACACACTGGTGTTTGTCCTGCAGTCTTCCTCACACAGGTATGTACATAAACATACCACCTCCACTTGAAATCAAAGAGCTGTAATATGGTCAGGAAGACGACAAACTGTTTAGAGAAATAGGAATTGGATTGATGAAAGGCTGTTCAGTTGTGTTACGTGTAATCAGGAAAGCATCGTCACGGTTTGATGTTTCTAATCAAACTTCTTTCTAGTGTAGAGTCATTTTCATACTGGTATTATTTTCCCCAAGCTCAGATCTCATAAATGGTGAAATGTAGAAGCAGTGAACCGTTCTCCCTGGTCCTTTTTTTTTTTTTTAAAAAAACCCATCGGTCTGGGATTCAGTTCCCGAACCACAGCACAATCCGCATCGGACGCAGAAGATATCCATGTGAGTCACATACAGAGTTACGGGTTTGCATTTTGATGTATGGTGTTGCACAGTCACAATTCAGAAGGATTCATATATGTTCTGTATGCTGAATAAACCTTATTTAGGACGTAAGCAAGTACTGAAAATGAATAAGTTTCCTCTCTCAATATTGAAATGCATAGTTTTATTATGATTAAATCATGGCTGTGAATAAATCTGGATATTATTGCACCAAATGGTTAGTCTGCTGCTGTTTTCCAGTTGCATCTCGCTTTACTGCATCTAGAGCTCTGCACAGCGGATGGCAGTATTGATCTCTTGTTCATTCTTTTCTCTCTCTGTCTCTTGTTCAGTCATCTGTCTCTCCCTATGCACTTCCTCTGTAAGGGGGAAAGCTCTTCACAGCACATGCCCCAGTCTGGGTCCTGCCCTGCATGTCCACGTGCCTTGCTTGTGGGTCTGACTGATGGCTGGTGCCAGCTGTGGGCAGTGTGGCGTAGTGCCTGCCTGGCACTGATATTGACTGCAGCGGCTGTTTCCAATAAAGCCCTGCCACCACCACCAGCTGTACTCTCTATAGAGTAGCAACAAGCTGAGAGAGAGAAGCACCGCAGACGCCGTATGAAAGCGTATGGAACAAAATAGGGATATGGTTGAAACTAATTACCGCTTTGTAAGTGCTGAGAAACTGAAAACGTGCACTAGGTCTTTGGAGAAAAGTGTCTGTGTCCATCTGTGCTTGTCTTTGTGCTCTAGTGAGACCTGACAGGAAATCATTCAGAAGGAGGAGAAAGGCTCAGCATGACAGAACTGTAATAGGAGCTAAGGTTACTGTCTGTTCCAGCACCGAGCCCTGGGTTTGGGAACTCATCCGGCCGCCTGTCTGCCTACTGCTTGTTCTCGCCCTGTCTTTTCTGTCTGTTTCTTTCTGCTCCCCCTCCCTCCTGGTATACTCCTCACACATGCTAAGGGACCACTTTCTCATCCCCTTCATCCTTTTTTTTCCAGCAGATCAATGCAGGAAGAGGAGGAAGTTGTCATGTCATGTCATGTCATGATTACGTTTATGGCTTTCTGAAACCCAGAAGCCTTTCTTTACTACTCACTGCCAGCCTGTGCTCCTCTGAATGGTTCCTTCATTTATCCGTCTCCTTTATAACTGCTCCGATTTATGTCCTGCGTATCTGTTATTACAGACTGAACTCATTGTTTGGGCTCAGCTGGCATTTTGTAAGCAGACAGCACTCAGTGGTCCACTGATGCATTGTGCCCAACTGAGATCAGTTTGCGTGTTTCGTCTGGTTTCCACTGATGGCTCAGGACAGGTGCCGAGGTTATTGCTCTGCTGCTGTGTGACTGAATGCTGCAATATTGCTTTTTGTCCTTGCAATAAGTGTGCACTTTAGCGTGCATCTAGTTGTTTGTATACCCTTATGAAGTTGTTTGTGACTGCCGTGCCTAGCTCAGATGGACAGGGGAAATGGAGAGTGCTAGGACTTTATTTACCAGCTGCTTGTATTTTAAATGAAAAATTTCAGAAAAGGAAATGAGCAGCTTAGAGCTTGTGTTCTGGCTGTCTGTTTTAAAAACATGTTCAGTGATGAGCAGACTGCCTTCAGGAGACAAATAACCATCACTCATTTCAACTTTGTCTCATCTAACAGACAGATTGTTCTCTGAGCACATCTAGATGCTGAAATCGAGATTCAAATCCAGATTCATCAGACCAGGCTTACGTTTTTTCCAATCTTCAGCTGTCCAGCTTTGATGAGTCTGTGCCCTCTGTAGCCTCGGCATTCTGTTCTTGGCTGACAGAAGTGTTCTGGTGTTATAGTACATCTGCCAGCATGTTGTGCATTTTGAGATGCTTTTCTGCTTACCACAATTGTAGAGAGTGGTTACGTGAGTTTCTGTAGCATGTCCGTCAGCTGGAACCAGTCTGGCCATTTGCTTTTGACCTCTCTCATCAACAAGGCATTTCCTTCCACAGATTTGTCATCCACTTGTGGGTTTTTCCTCGTTGCATTTTTCTGACTAAACTCTAAAGAGTGTGTGAAAATCCCAGGTGCTCAACAATTACAGAAATATTCAAACCAGCCCATCTGGCACCAACAGTACTGGTACAGTCAGAATCACTGAGATCACATTTTTTCCCACCATTCCGATGGTGAACATTACCCGGAGCTGCTGGCCCGTATCTGCATGATTTTATCAAGACAACTGCACTGTTGCCACACGATTAGCTGATTTGATAATTGCATGAATGAGTAGGTGTACATGTGTTTCTAATAACGTTTTTTAGTGTGTGTGTGTGTGTGTATTTGTTTCTTAGGCACCACACCCTCAAGTGCTCTCATCATGACCAGCAAAACATTCACTTTAACTGTGCAGTGTCTCTTGAGTTCCATTTACTGTCATTTGTACATCTGCCCCTCCGTCCGTCTGAGCTTCTCATGAGCGTGATCATCTTAAGAGCGAGTAGTTGAATGTTTGTTGGATTTATACGTAATTATTTTTGTAGCCAGCATCTTCAGAATTGGCATGTCACCACTGCACTCTATCTATTACTGTGTCTGCCTGCCTCACTAGTTTATATGTTTATTCACTCACTGCTGGAAACATTACGTTTTTGGGTCGTCTGTCTGCCCCCCGACTATCTGAGATTCTCATTAGTGTGATATCTTAAAAGTGAGTGGTTGAATGTTTTTTGGATTTATATGGAATTAGCTT